>NW_024868412.1:77143-112895 GCF_013358625.1 Macadamia integrifolia | reverse complement strand
CCATTAGGTCCTTATTTTCAGCAACCTTGCGTGTGGAGAAGCATCCTTTCATTTGGAGACTTTGGTCTCCTTAAAACAGATCGTGGGATTTGTTTTGCAGCCTTATCTCTTTATTTATTTATTATTGAAGTGTCCATTATTTTGTTTTGTTTTTTTCTCCTTCAAGTAGAACATCTCTTTTTTAGCCTACGGCTGGAGGAGAGAGTTAGTGTTAGTTTGGGTGGTTTTTCTTTATTATTTAATTGTGGTTGAGTCTATTTAAGAGTCCATGTCAGTATTATTTATATATACATGTAAAGGCTAAGATCCCCTACGAATTGATGAATGGAAATTAGTTGTTTAGTTTAGAGATTGTTGCATCTCTTGTCTCTCTCCTCTCCTCTCCCCCACCACCCGACCCACTATTCTTCTTCCTTTACCCCCTCTCCTTTCCTTATTCTCTTCTGTCCTACGACGAGCATATCCTCTGCATTGTTGGGCTTATTGAGACCAGCAATGTTGGATTTGGGACTCCAAATTGAGTGTAATTTATGGTACCAATTCAGAGTTTCTGCATCAATAACTGAATGCTTTCTTATTTCTATTTAAAAAAAAAACTATCTTTATATTAATAATGGTAGTTTTAGCTAAAAGAATGTATTTTTATTTGATAAGGATATCCATCAAGGAGAAATGAAAAGTGGAATTGAAATATTATATCCAGTAAACATCTGTGATTTTGATACATTCAATTTTTTTACTTGATGCTTGATTGGATTGATAATTAGAATGAATTAGGGTGGGTGGTGCAGACTTGGTTTCCAATAATGCAGCCCATGCGTATGAATGTTCGGATACCATTATTTTAATATTTTGCTCGGGTGACAGTGTCATGGCTTCTCCAAGATAAGTGTTCTCCAATATTAGTTTTATTTCTAAATTCTAAGTTATTTTGAACAAATACTTAGAAAATATGCTGAGTGGAATCATTGTGGTTAAAAATATGAATTAGGACTTGTTTAGAACCAAAGGTAGCTGAATCAATTGCTGAACATATGCTCTAACTGCAAACTTGGTTTATGACCTTATTTTTGTCTTTCCACTTTTTTATTTTTGTGCCTGTTTGGAATGCTAGCTTACTTTTTTCCCCTTCATTTTGAAAGGTAAAGCGTAAGTACAGAATAGCACCAACCTCGATTTTCTTGGAAGGACGAAGAATAAACTCTGGGTTGGCACTCATTGAGGGAAGACAGAAAGATTCAGAAAAAGACGATGTGAAGATATTTACTAGATCCCAGGTAGATGCAGAGCTGGCCAAGATGAGACACATGACTGCAAAAGAGGCTGCTGCTGCTGCTGCGCGGGCAGTTGCAGAGGCGGAAGCGGCCATGGCTGAAGCTGAAGAAGCAACAGGAGAGGCGGAAGCGGCAGAAGCTGATGCGGAAGCAGCACAAGCCTTTGCTGAGGCAGCGATGATGACGTTGAATGGCAGAAACTATTCAAATCTGGTAAAATTCTACCTTCATGTGTACATGTGTGTGTGGATTTGCATATTCACTTTATGAAGTAGTTTATAGAGGGAAAAAAATTCTACATGGCCTTTATTGACTTAATTAAGAAATATGGTAGTGTATCTATTGGCTGCAAAAGGGTATCAAGTTGCAATAATGATGTAATAGGGATATCTTCAATGGAACATCGTTTTCAAGGCATTGCCTAGGCGTCTTGTTGCTTTAGTTGCCTTGCATCCAGGCCTCCTCCAATGCCTTGGGTCGCCTAGATGCCATGACAACTACGATCGAAATTGTAGCTAGTGCACCCCCCCCCCTTCTTTTTTAAGTGAATAAGTGTACATAGTGTTACAACAATCATGTAAGACTTTAGTACATTTTCAACATAGGAGTCCCAAACCAAGGTCAGGATTGAGACTCTACCTCTTGGCATTAGTTTGTGGATGATACAATTTTGATTGATGAGAATATGAGACTAGAATGAGTAGAAATGAAGATAGAATTATGGAGGAATGTTTCAGAATCTAATGTTTCAAGATTAGAGGATTACAATTATTCTAGTCATCTGGTCTGTCATTTGTTTACATGAAGAGACTGCAACCCATTTTTTATTGATTATGACTTGGCTGATATTGTTTTAAGGAATTACTTGAGTTGTTTGAAAGAGTATGGATGCAAATTAGGGAGGTGAAAAGTGATAATGATCTATAGAAAGTGACTGTTTCCGTACTTAAATGAAGAATCACATGTCTGTTGTTTCCTTCTAAAACAAGAGTTGAAGGAAGGAGTGCACCATTTGGGATTTAAACAGGGAGTGGTGCTGCAGCAACAAAGGTCTACAAGAGAAGACCCAATACCAAGGTCGACCCAAGTGGTTGACTGGCTCGACCATATCTGGTCCTGGTCCAGGTCCAAGATAGCCCATGATTTGGGGCTGCTGATGGGGATATTAGTCACTTATTAGTTTCTAATTTACTTTTTATTTTCAGTGCTAGATTTAGTTTCTAATTTCAAGTCTTTACTAGTTTCTAATTTCTTAGATTATAATATTCCAGTTTTAGTAACTTCTTATAAGTAGTTTTTAGTAACTCAGAGTTACTATTATTTGTAAACCTTCCCCATCATTATAAATAAAGTATAAATAAAGGAGAGGGCTCTTTTATGAGCCATGATTTGACAATTTAAAAAAAAAAAAAAAACTTCATGTTGCTGCTGCTGGGTGTTCTCCATGGCTGTACCTTTGTGTTTGATCAAGGGTTCGGGATTGGTGTGTGATCCGATCGACACTCTACGGCGAGAAGTCCGGGTGGGTCTTTTATTATCTGGTTTTCTTATTGGATTCTCTTCTCCAGCAGTTCAGGTAAGTGATCTAACTTCTCTGCAGATTTCTGGGTTGGTCTTCTCTGTTTTTTCTCCCTGTCGGCCTAGCTGTTCTTGAAGTTCTGACCATCCGATGACCACCAAATTTTGATCGAAGGCTAGTCCCTTCCTGAAGGTGGTTCGATCCAAATTTCATGCCCATCAGACCAGGGGATTGTCTGGTCTGATGTTTTTTTCTGATTCTGGCCGATTGTATTTCTGCCCAGAATTAAGTTCTGGTTTGATGGTTTTGTTGCTGTGGTATTGCTGCTACGTATGGCCTATTTAATATCCTAGTTTCTGCTAGTTTCTGCTAATGTTTAGTCCTACAACTGGTGATAACTGATTTCTGCAATTCTAAATTCTGAGTTCACTGTGTTGCTGTTCTGTGGAATCGATTCTGGTTATATCTAATCTGTGATGAAGTTGGTTGCTGCCCTTGTTCCTAAATGGACTGAATCTTCTAATAAGTAATTTGAGATTATCATATGCTATTTAATATTCTACTGTTGAAGTTTCCTGAAGCTGTTGGGATCGACTGCAAAGTTTTAGAACCTGATGTCCAGATTTGTTAGTATACTGCTGTTGGTTTACTTGGTGGATTTTGTTGTTCTTTGTTTTAAAAGTTCCTGCAGTTTTGGGTCTAGTTGGGTGTCCAATCTAGTCCTACATTAGGGAGGATGGGAGCTGGTCAGCTGATATAGGCATATCCAACGTTGAATCCATTTGGTATGACCAATATCAGAATCTGACTCAATATCCATTGGATGGTTTCAGATTGAAGAGAAAATCCAAATTCACTAGGATATTCCCTTGAGAGGAATCAGGTCTAGCATAGTTCGGGCTATTCATCCTTTCAGACATAATATCTCTTGAGTTGATCCATGTTAACCAGTCTGGGTATTTCTTCGCCGTTGAGGTTTGTGAGCTTTAAAGCCTTGCTTGGTAGAATTTCTTTGATAGTGAATGGACCGGACCACTCTAGTTGGGCCTGAATTTCCATCTTAGGTCATGAATTGGGCCTCTTTGTTCCCCAAAAAAAGGCTCACCCTCTTCTATGTGATGGAGCTTCACATTCTTATTGAAGGCCCTTGCCATCCTTAGTTGATATTTCCTTAGACTATCCATGGCCTTCATATGTCTTTCATCGAGAAAATTGAGCTCGTCATATCTGGTCTTCACCCATTCTCCTTTAGGTAACTGACTATTAAGGAGCATCCTTACGGATGGTACAAGGATTTCCACAGGTAGAACTGCCTCAACACCATATACCAAGGAATTATTTATGTGACTGCTTTTATTTGGTTGTGCATGAACCCCACCCCTCACTGAGTGAGTTGGAAAGCTCACCCCATGTATATGTCCCCTTTTAGACGATGATGTAGGTACAGTCATGCCTATGGCTTGTGACTCTCTTTTCTCAGGACCCGAGTACGAAGTGAGTGATTGGTGGATGTCGGAAGCAGGGGAGTATGACCAGGATTTTGCCTGTGATGTATGTGCATACTCGACACCATGAGGTGTATGGCTTATTTTGTTTTTCTGATACAGATTGTGGATGGTATACTTTAAATTTAATATTTTAAGTCATGGATATTTGTAAATAGATAAATTGGTTATGGATATTTACAGTATCACTAGATTTTCCCATTCTACTTATGATTCCGTTGTTATACTTTGATTCTGCTGCTTAGTTGGTTGTGTTGTGAGATTTTGGATTGTTAGGGCACTGCTATCAGGGATCCTGGTAGGTTCGTAAGACAGGTAAGCATCTTACTCACTTCACCAGTATTCCTACATGGTAAGTTGGGTCTACTGGAAGTGGGGTGTGACAGCTTGGTATCAAAGCGCAATACTCTACCTTAACTCACAATCTCAACCAAACCATGACTCGGGAAAATAGGATTTAAAAAAAAAAATTTAAAGACAACAAATAATTACACAATTAAGAGACAAGTATAGGTGTCAAAGCCGTTTCCTTATAATCAAGAACTGAGTACATAAGCTCACACCAATTCTCTCAAAATAAAAGACAAAAACCTGGAAATCCTAACTAGCCTAAATCTAGAAATTCAAATAACAGAAGTAAATGACAGAAAATAAACTTCAACTAACAACTAGAACATGAAATTTTAAAGAAAGCATAAACTGAAAAATCCTATAACTACAGTGGCAACATAAGCCACTACTCCTACTGATCCTACTGCTGCTGATGCTACCCTTGGCCTTGAGCTTGGTTCTGGGGCTGATTCTATGCTCCATAAGGTGGCACTGGAATGGCAAGGTGGAAGATCATTTCTTGCATCTGTGCCTCAAGGGAGCCCACCCTATTATCCATGAGACAGTAGCTCCTATCCATGCTCTCAAGCCGGTTGTCCATTCTCCTCAATAGGTTTGTGGTGGTGTCCAGGTGGGCCATCACATTGTTGAGACCACAAGGCCTTGCACCTCTAGTGCTACGAGAGAGGAGGCAACAGTGGAACCCATAGTCTATGGGTCAAGTGGTGGAATACCACCAACTCCACCAAAACCTCCACCAGCACCACCACTAGCCCCATCAGCATCTCCACCATCTCCCTCAGCACCTCCACCAACACCTTCAGCACCATCTGGCATATTCACCCTGTCAAAGCTTAAACTCATGAAAAAGTTAGGCTTTTGAGGAATAGGACTAGGGGAACTTCGGCAGAAGTGATAATTCAGCTGAGCAAATTGAGTCCTTATTGCAGCAATGTGGCCTTGCATCCCTAAGAAAGGCAATAACTTGAGTTATCTTGTCCAAGTATTAGTATGTGGTCTGAGAAAGCTTTGCAGATCCGATTGCTTCTTAGTGTCATAGCTGGCTTCGAATCCTGCTTAGTTTTCAGACATCGACACTCCCGTTGTAGTCACTGTTGGTTTGTTGCCATTGGATTACTGCAACTTGCAGGAGATAGACTACTTATGTCAGGGCAGGACATGAAGAAGTAGAAAAAAAGGGCGGGGGGGGGGGGTGTGGGAGTGGAATTACCATGAATGCAGGAAGTCTGGAAATTGAAATTTCCATTTGGGCTTAGGGTTTTTCCCTTTTTTAAGAATATGGAAAATATTCTAGGTTTAGAAAGTCTGATTGTGAGTTTCATAAGTTATATTTTCTGTAGTAATTAACACTATTTTGAATTTGATACTAAATGGAGCAGATGAGTCTACTAAAATTTGTATTTGATAACTTTGTGGACATTATTATTATTATTTTTTAAATATCGAGTCTGTATTCTAAATCTGGTTTTCCGGATGAATATCCAAATAAATGTGTACAAGCTAAATTGGGGTCAGATTTTTTTGCTACCTAATTACATCCATAGGGATATTATTTGAATATAAAGCCAGAGGTGTCCCAAGCATTTGGTATTGGATCTTTCTCATTAATTGGGCATATACAACCAATGGTTATGTAGGGGTGGATGGATTCTCTTAGGAAAGATTGTCTTTCTCTGTCATTAATGGTTGGGACTTTTATATGATTTGTATCATTTGTAGGGGAGTTATACTCATATTATTTTTCATCTTTAATAAAATATTTTTTATGTTGCCTATCAAATATATTAAGAAAGAAAGAATTTGTTCCGAGGTATATTGGACTAAAACAAAGTATATGGAGTGCTGTTTTAGTAGAAAGACAAGTATAAATAAAATTGTGGTTAAGATCTGTGACCAAGGGATGCACACTTCAACTTGTCCAAAAAAATAAAATAAAAAAGGAAAGATAAAAGAGATGACACAGTGCAACCATTTCCACTATCTTGGTCTAGTTCAACAAAGAGGGTGGCATTGCAGAAGAGGTTAACCACAGAACTAGATCTGTGCAGATGGAGTGGGGAAGTGCTTCCAGATTGTTGCATAGTGGATGGATACTGTTGTAACAGAATTTAAGAGAATGTTAGAAGACGAGCCTTGCTTTATGAAGCTTAATTTTTGTAATAAAGAAACTATTTACACGAATTCTATAATTCATGCAACTAATGTTGAAGCTGTTTTGATGGATGAGTGGCAAGGCTAGGAATGATAGAATCAAAATGAATGCATTTAGGGAATTCAGCCACTCCATGAATGGATGACAGTATGATGGATTTTTTTACAGTTAAAGGTGGAGTCTGAGCCACCTTGATTCTGAATGTTCTGTTCTGAAACTTTGGGGCTTGCTAGCCCCCGGTGCGATCTAGAAGGTACTGGTTTGATCATAAATAAGCAAGGTTTTTGTTTGGTTTGAACCCAAAAAATTTTGTTGCTCTATGGATGTTCCATGTTTCCTGAGAATTTTTTAGCAATTTTCTGGACAATCCAAGGTCTTGCTTCTTAACTCTGAACTTACCCATGAATTGAGATATCTCCATGTATATATGGTCACTCATAATGACAGTTTCCCTACGACATGGCAGAATGAATTGTGCATGTGCAAAGTTTTAGATCCCACCAAATTGGATGATATTAACCAACAGTTATCTTGCTTCCTTTTGGATGGTCAAAGACAACGGTGAAGGGTACTAAGATGACCAATTGATCATAGATAAATACAATGATCTTGTCTACTTGCATACCTAGGTGGATGATTTAATGGTGTCTACTTTTGCATGCTTGGGTGGATGCAACCAATATCGGTCAAATTTATTATTGATCTACTGGATGGGTGCAATTCTTGTCATCAACAATGTGCATTTGAACCTTTTTTTTTTTTTGGGGGGGGGGTGTGGGGACCCGACCCCCTTTTGCTCTCTAATTTTTGTTGGCATCTTCTTTTGCTGTGGTTTGCAGATGGTCCATGCGTGACTGAATCCTCAGAAATAGGGCCAATGCAGCGAAGGAGATGAATGTTGAGTTTTTATCATGACTTTTGATGAATGCATAGATGCTTTCCCGTTTCGTTTCTTCGTCTGTAAATATGGTAAGACTTGTATAGTGAAAAAATTCAGTGTTCCTTTCATGCTGTTGGATTTTGGCTGACGGATAGGTCTCTGAATCACAAACTCCATGCATAGAGGTTTCTCTGAGAACAATTTCATTGGTTAAATTTGGGCTTTTGGTCAGAGCATTGGGAAACTAGAATGCAGCGAAACATAGAAACTCAAAAACATTTGGAAGATATATATATATATATATATATATACCTCTTTGGTTATTTTGGATGCAAGGAAGGTGATATTACCTTGGGAAGTTGAGAATTGAGTGTACTTTTGAATAATACATCGGCTGTGTGTTTTGTTACTAGTAAATGAAATGGCACCTGTTTTGGCTTCTGATCTGAAATTGTGGTTGTATAAACGTGCTTTTTGTCCCTCACAGCATATGCTATTAAAGTTGTTGTCAGGCATGAATTGATCCTTCACTTAATTGAAAGAGAGAATCATAACTTATATTTGCCCGTCCCGTCGGGATGGAGTGAGCCATCTGCGCACTTGGGATCACAATTGTTTCCTCAGAGCATTATTTTGCCATCATTTTGTGGTAGTTTGTCTATTGGATTCAAATCTCATAGGGTTGTTTCATCCAGGCCAACATCAGAGGACACTACTACAGTGATTGATGCTCCTCTCCTCATATAGTTTTAACTTTTAATAGCCCAATTTTGTGATTGAAAATAGGGAACATTTTATAGATACGCGTATACAGTTTCGTCCATTTTTCAAAGGGTAAATTCTTTCAGCATGGCCCTACTTGTGAAGAAGGTCTAAATATTTAGCACATGGCAGATCAGATGAGACTAAATTGTTTTTAGCTGGATAGAGACCCAAAGGGCACCTATTATCTATTAACTAGGGATCAATCCAACTGGAGTAGCTTGCCCAGGTAAAATATAAGTTTGAAAAATCCACTAACTATGGCCCATGAGAGTTTCTTTTCTTTGGGGACTGGGGTGGGAGTGGTTTCAATTCCTTAACGAGGGCATAATTGTAGCCACTAGGATGGCGATCTAAGGGGCTGGCCAGGGATGTTGGGAATCTGCTCCTCTCCTTAGTGCTCAGGTTGGCTCATAGTTGGGCGTGTGTCAAGTGGCAAAGCGATGATTTAAAGGTTTGATAAAGGTGTGGAGAATAAAGCATTATAAAGACTCGAAGAATGAGGCGTTAAGAACCGTTGGATCATCGACTCACCACATGGTGTTCACCTAGGTAGTTATGGGCAAAACCTGGGCGATGGGTGCTAAGGAGAGGAGCTGAATCCAGGGTGGTGGGGGTGGAAATGCAGTGGGAACCGGGGGGGCTTTGAATGGAGACCTAAGCCCGAAACCTATTTCCACGAGTCAGGTACAATATATCACTTGACCAAGCTGGTTTGTGTGTGTGTGTGTGTGTGTGAGAGAGAGAGAGAGAGAGAGAGAGAGAGACACGCAATTGCTATCAGTCTACATACTACTGTAGGTAGGCTTGCGTAAATTAGTATGATCACCTGGTTGTACTTGTCCCATCTTCTGTCATTACAAGGATAAAGAGGGGTATATATGAAAATAAAAAAGATAGGTATTAGATGCTGACTCGTATGATCAGGTGATCGTATGAGCAACTGATCCATTTTTGTATGGGTGTCTATTTAGTATCCCTTTTTCTATATCATTCCCCCAACCTTTTGGTGCACGTGAGTAAAGTCCTGATTTGAAGTCTGAAATTTTTTATGCATGAATGACTAACTAACATGTGGGACCATCATCCATGAAAATTTGAAGTAGTCTCAACATCATCTGGGCCAAGGCCTCCGAGAGTTTGAGGTTAGGTTGATGATGTCAATCCCAAACGGTTGAGACTCTCAGAGTCACGGTCCAACCCGGGGGGGTGTGGGGGGGAGGGGGTGGAGTGTAAATGGCAAGTGCTAGTATGAAAATTCTCTGACTATAGGGTCTTTTTGCAGCCACTGCAGTGGTGTAGTGAGCATTGGGTGATTGGAAGTCCCTTGAAACTTGTGTCCTCTCAACTGTTCAATGCTTATCGCACTTCACCGCTAGCAAGATGTGGATTAGTGTGAAAATGGCAAGTGCTAGTGTGAAAATTCTCTATAACTGTAGGGTCCTTTTGCAGCCACTGCAGTGGTGTAGTGAGCACCGGGTGATTGAAAGTCCCTTGAAACGTGTGTCCAACTGTTCAATGCTTATCGCACTTCACCGCTCGCAAGATGTGGATTAATAATTAAGTGCTTTGTACTCCCATCAAATTCCAAAATCCAGGCCTAGTCACCCAGACCCAGGCCCAGTCGAGAGTGAATGATAACGAAATTACAAGAATGTCCCTGCACTAGGATCTACTAGACTACTACGACTTATTAAGAGTAGGCGTCGCCGTGGGCTGACGTGAACGCAAAAGCTTTACCGTTTTCTCATCTCATTTGCCCTTTTTTGTGTAACGTAGAAAGAGAATCTCTCCCCGAGAATCTTCTCGGAAAATTACCACCATTCCCCGATACCTACGTCTCCCCTCTTCTCTCTCTGCTATTTGTTTTACTTCTGCGCCTCTGCTACTCCGTCTCACCGGCCTGGTTCTTTCCCTTTCCAGATTTCTTTTGTGCCAGAAAGCCCAGAAGAAGAAATATGGCAAATTCCGGCGATCCAGATCTCAGAATCTATGAAGAAACTGTCACTCCTCTTTCTTCTTCGTCAGCCCAATTTACTTTTGCAGATTTTCCTGAAGATGTTCAGCTCTGCATCCTCTCCTTTTTGACATCCTCAGAGATTTCCTCTTTTACCTGCACTTCGAAGCGTTTCCGATTTCTCTGCCGAAGTGACGGCATGCTCTGGTTTTCCATGTGCCACAGGAGATGGGGCTCCAAGACCCACATCTCGAAATGGGGAAACGGTAGAATCGGATTTAAGCTGCTTTACAAGACCCTCTACCAGTGGGAGAACTTGATCGGTTTCTGGCGTGGGATTCGACAGGCAAGCAGCATCGGCGTCACCACCCCTCCTCCTCGGCTTGTTTTCTTCGAATGGGGCCCCTCCTTCGTAACCGGTTACAGGGTTTCGCCTTCCAAAACCGGTACTTACCAGGTCGTTAAGACACCCTTTCTGTGGATGGGGCTGTCGCCGAGTGGCCAGCCCTTAATTTTTCTGGACCAGGATTGCCGCTTTGAGTCGTTGGGGGATTTCGTTAGGGTAGCCCAATCGGGGTTGCCCGATGCGGATTTGATTCCTGTGCACGTCAGCTTCATGGGTAAGAGCCATTTTGTTTTGGAGGAAAACCTAGGCTTTGTTTCCGAAGGATCATTACTAAGGAAGATGGGTTACCGGCGGAGTTCCACCGCTAATATTAGTGGTACCTTGTGCACTAGTTTGTGTGGAGGTCTGGGAGGAGATGACCCAAGTGGAATTGGGGATGATGTCAACGTGATTGGTTTGGAGAGTACATCTCCATCGCACTCTCCTATAAGTGGGAGCCCCCCGGACATGATGTCGGAGATTTATCAGTTCTATGCCAACCGTACGATCCCCGGTAGTGGGGATAGATCCTCTAGGAGACAGAGGAAGAAGGGAAAGGAAAGACTGGGAAGGCGGAAATGGGAAACTGAGCATTTCGTAAAGATAAACTGCACCCCCACACAGTCGCGTCCTTTGCAGGGCCTCTGGAAGGTGCTGTTCCTCTTCCTTCCCCCACCGCTTTTTTCTCTGAATTTATTATTGCATTGCCTTGGACAATTGAGGACTGCGAGTTGAGGAGCTTTACTCTCTTCAATCCTCCCATCCCATTATTATGCCCTCGGCATTGGCGTTTCTCTTACTCTTATACAAACTGTTTGTATTCACACTTAGCAGAGGAGAAATCAAAGTGTCATGTGCTGCTAAGGAAACAAATCCAGGAAAAGAAGAAAACCGTTTCCCCCCCCCCCCCTTTTTAATCGTGTGAAGAGATAATTTAATTACCAAACACTCATAGAGCTAATTCTGCTGAAGACACACTATTATCAAAGTTGATTTCAGTTTCTTACCGAATTTTGAACAAATCACCGGTTGATTTTCACTGGATGCTTTCCTCTTCAAACTTTTGTTATGTGGCAATTCTGCTCCAACTCAACTATCACACGATAGTTATTGCACAATATCTCCCCTTTTATAGGTGAAGCCCGCTCTTGGTGATTGACCCTGTTGTTTTTCTTTAAACCATTCTTCTCTCGGTGTTCTAAACTTTCCACTTGAGTACTGGGACTTCAAAATCCTTTCAAAAGCTGATTTAGACAATCCGGCTCATTCCAATGGTTCAGTATGAAATATACATTTGATGTTTCTATGCTATTTATTTACCCTATAATTGTAAGTATGGTTTTCAGATATGCTCAGATAGAATGGAAAGGCTTAATAAATTATGTAGCTCCAAATAATTATACTTGGATTCCTCTTAGTTGAGTATAAACACA
The DNA here is from genome assembly GCF_013358625.1 of Macadamia integrifolia. Taxonomy (NCBI): domain Eukaryota; kingdom Viridiplantae; phylum Streptophyta; class Magnoliopsida; order Proteales; family Proteaceae; genus Macadamia; species Macadamia integrifolia. The sequence continues at coordinate 100,677 of NW_024868412.1, read as the reverse complement.
ACTCACTAAGCCTGACTGTTTGATGAATCATAACTCAGAAATTACTGGAGTATTTTGAGTCTGAATTCTGGTGCATCTTGATTCTTGACCGAGCTTAACTGCTTAAATATTTTCTCCCAATTGCGGTAAAAATTTTATTTCCTCTGGACCAATGAGTTGTCTTGATTTATGAGTTGATGGGCTTTGTATTGTATTTAAACGTTTTCTTTGATGCTTCACCAATCCTATGGTGTCAGCAAGTTTTTCTCTTGTTGGTAGGGTTTACAGGGTCCATGCAAGGCAAATTTTTACAGAAGAAATCCTGATAATGGCTCCGACGATGTTATCTAAGTCACTTGAATTTGCTCATTCAGGGTTTTTGTGATGACTTGAGCTTGGAATTTTACCTCGTGGCTTATGATGACATTGGGGGAATTACTTGCCGTAAAATTGGGGATGCATCTGAACCTTCTTCTGGCTGTTCTCTAGTTTTCTGGACATCAGACACTGCTTTTATTGACTCCCCATTCTCCACTGAAGAAGAAGAGTTATACGAAGGCCGTGTACATATCAGGCCTCCTGATGCAGATGCAGATGCAGATGCAGATGCAGCTAATCACATCCATGGGTGCCTCTTGGAAAACGATGTGGTTTCATGCATACTCAACATTAACTTAAGTTATGATCTGGTGATTCCAGATTTAACTGGATCTTCTGCAAACCCTCGGCATGTCGAGGGAAGGGTTTGGCGATACACAGATGGGACTTTTGGGTTTGGATTTCTTCGCAACAATGTCATTATTGATTTGAAGCATATTGCTTTAGATGATTGCCTTCTTGATACAACAGAATGTTATTGGAATTGATTTCCTTCTGGTTTGGGATTTGTGTACAGAGAAACTGATCAGTTATGACTAGGCTGGAATTGTATTGTAATTTGTGCATGTCATGACAATACACTGCTTACTCCTTGTAGGCTATGAAATTCACATAATATTTTAGAAGGATAGTCAATGGGTTTGGTACCCATGCTATCTATATCTGATTTTTCTCATGTTTGCAAAAGATTCTTTGAGTCTACAGCTGCATCGGTGGTGTAAAGTAAAATAAGTTATTGATGTCAAGTTCTGGAAGCAGAGGAATTTGCAAATACTATGCAGTAGTTTATGAGAGGAGTTTGATCAAGATTGTGATTATTCCATACCTTCATGATCATGGAAAATGGTTTTCCTTGCATAAAAAATATTCTTGCAAATGCTGCCATTAATTTAGCACTGCATATATTTACTAATTGATGCCAAGCTTCCCATAAATATATTTGACCGCATTGGTAAAGAGCATGAATACACAATAGATCTTTGAAAATCCAGGTTTGTTTCCGCTGCATGTCGTCCTCTTCTAATCCCTTCAAGCTCCCACCCAAAGGACGGAACAAGAGGAATCATCTCAATCCGCAAGGAAGAAAAATGGGGATCTTGTCGTGGTCTCCTCGTTTTTTTTTTAAGATCCATCTAAGTTCAAAGCAGCACATTCTTATTCAGGGGGCTACATGTCGAATGTTATACATTTTGATTTCATTTGAGGGCATATTTCATACATATAATGTCATGCATGGCCGTAAACTCGGACTTCCCAAGTTCAACTCCACTAAGCACATCTTGGGTCACTCACATGGAGGTGTTTAGTGCTCTTCACTGCTTTCAGTGAAAGTTGAATGGTTCTCATTCAACCTGGGTATGACTCGGTCCATGCATTTGTGGGGTCAGTCTAGGCCCGTGGGACTAGTCAACTAGTGGCCTGGATATCCGTCGTTAGCAAAAAAAAATGTCTTGCATGGATAACCAAACCCAAGCATTTTTCTTTTTTTTTTACTCCAAGGTGGGTTATGTCTCTGTATTTACCTTTTTTTTTTAATCTTCTATTGGGGGTTCTCTTTACATATTGTTGTATTAGGCTTTTTTCCACGATTAGGTATTGTATAGAGAGGCATTTGATCCCCTTCTCTTCTTTTAATCGTCCTTTAATTAATTAATTCATTTTTCGGGACTATTTTCACACCCACACATATATTTCCCAAGCGCTGAAAAGGAAAAAAGAGGACAATTAAAGTAGTTTCTCAATTCTAAATGAGCTGAATGATTGAAGAATGAACAACACAAACCATTCAGGAAGACTTCTTGATCGATATTACTCAAAATGAATAGAAGCCCAATATATATGAGAGCAGAGAGCACTGTTACGCCTTACACATCTTAGATGGAAACATCAAATCTCATATCTAACTTTACGAGTGAAAGAAAAACAAAGGAAATTGAGTTTCTACTAAAAAGCTAAGAAAAGCCTGGAGGGACCAACTTGTGGAGGAGAGGAGGAGAAGGGAACGAGCAAAGGAGATGTGTGTGTGTGTGTGTGTGTGTGTGTGTGAGAGAGAGAGAGAGAGAGAGAGAATAAGGTCCGTGAAGATAGGAAGGGGGGGGGGGGGTGTGTTAGTGTTGCTGCCAAAAATACCCCGCTAGTCGAACCTACACAAACACAGATGACGGAGGCCCGGAGCTTTGTCCGGGGTTAGTCCTCCGACGCTCAAGTCAGGGTCGGCCGCACAGTTCAATAAGGGAGTAATGGTGAGGGTATCAGAACTTACCTTTCCCTTTCTTCCGTGTCTTCTTATATAGCTCTTGGGGTCTAGGGTTTTCCCCCTTTTTCCCTCTTAGAGTCCCACTCGAATACGTCCAACCTTCTGGGGGAATATTCCCCTCATGCAGACGACGTGATCCCGCGTGATTTTACGAGCGTGCCTCGGTGATTGAGCGTGCTCGAGCGTGAGTGGTTTCTTGGAACCTTCGTCTGGCGGAGGACACGTGTCTCAGAGACGACACGTGTCATTGCCCCCACCGAGAGGTTATTTTGGCTATATCAGTTAGGATTGGGCAGCGACTTGTGTGGGGGGTGTGAATTTCTGTGGCACGGGTGGTGGCTTCTCATGCTCATTTTCAAGCTGACTGTAATTGCCTTTCTCCTTGTATAGCTGAATATGGTGGTGCTAGCAGTATAGTCTTCCCTCGTGAGCAATGTAATTGGATGGGCTTATAACACATCCACCATAGGTGCATTTGAAACAACTCTTGTGGTATGCACTTCCATCCCCTGCAACCTGCAGTTAGCAATTAAATACAAGACGAAACTAATTAAGAGACCAGCTGCATGCATTATTAATAACAAATTAAGGCAATTTTCCCAGTTTTTATTCAGATTTGTGTCAGAGATGACATGAGGGGGATTGGGGACACAACACAATAAGAAGAGGAAGAGGAGGATCAATAGTAGGAAGGACTTGGGACTTGGGACTTGGGACTTGGGAGGAGGAGAGGTAGGGTTGGTAAGTGGTAGTGATTACCTTCTCAGTTGGATACACAAGTCTTGTGACAAGCGACGCACTTATCTCTGGTTCCCCCAAACATACCCGAGACTCTGTTGCCTGATGCTTTCTGTTACAAGCCCCTAACACGTACATAATGCTTTAAATTGAATTTAAGGTAACGAGGAGCTAGGAAAAGTACATTAGGTAGATATTACGCAAAAAGTTCTTTCTGTTCGTTTGGCATAGAAATCATGATGATCAGATCCCATATTCTCCGACTTGTACAATATTAATAACGTACATGTATAAGACCTACTATATTATACATAGGCAAGGTACGTACAACTGAAGTGCATATATACATATATATGCCTTTTCTTATCATTATGCTGGATCGATCTTACCCGACTTATGTATGTATGTATATATGTAAGGTTTCAAGGGGCCGGTTCAATAATTACCTCAGTGTGGACAAAGGGTTTCTCTGATTTCACAATTTTTGGTGTGCCTGAAATTAATAAAGGCATTGGCAGAAGCAGATCTGAATATTTTCAATTGATTAATTAATGGCTAAACAACAAATTAATTAAAAGTAGCTATATAGTACATATATAGTTACGTTCTAGCCAATTAATTTGGAGGAAAATTAAGGAAGATAGTGATGAGTCTGTTACCTTCGAAGCTCTTATCCAGACTACCACCGGTTCTCTTGAGGAGTTGGTCAAAGTGAGGTCTGTAGTACAGGACTCCCTCAAAGGAATTGAAATTGCTCAGCTGCATGCAATAATTTGAGAAGAAACAAACCATGATCGAGAAAGGCCATGCAATACAATGAGAGAGATCATGTCAAGCTGCCAGAAGTTAAATGCTGTTTTCCAATAGAGATTAGAGAGAGCACGAGTTCAGAAGAAGAAAATGAAAGAGCATATTGGTTGGTAGAATAAATTAATTCGTTAAAACAGTCGATGTACGTGGATGCATGGAGCAGGAAAAGGTAGAAATAATTAATTAATTGAAACATTGATGATCAGATAAATTAAGAACGCAAGAATTAAGGAATGAATAATAATATAATTAATTAGATCATCAATTGATACTTGGTAGAGATATATATATATATATATTATATTAATTAATTAATATTTGGTTGGATTTGTATATCAGTATGTACTAGTAAAATTCCTAATTAATTTACCTTGAGGGTACCTCTACAATGGTGGCATCGGAAGCAGGACTTGTGGTAGATACGGCTATCGGCGGTGAGCTTATCCACTAAATACACGGTCTCCTCACAGGCCCTGCATTTCTGGTTTGTTCCGCCAAAGGCCATCATCATGATTGATGCCTTGGCTTCGCTTCTTTTCCACGCACTACCCCACAACAAATTAGAATATCTCTTCTGTCGATCACCACCCTCTCATTCACTCACTCACTCACGAAACAGATCTCCCAGGCTAGGCTTCCCCAACCCACAACACCACCTTCTCCCCTTCTCTCTCTCCCTTCCCCTTCAAAGAATTGAAGAGAGAAAGAAAGGAAGAGGAGGAGGATGAGGATTGAGGGAAACTAAGGAATGAGATGTGGGGTTGCAGAGAATTGCGTCAAATTATAATAAATCAGGTTGGCATTTCATTGCCGATCATTCTTCACCAAATAAAAAGCTGCCACCTCCAGCAAGGCAACAACCATGAATGATGAAGATCAACCACCTCCACCTCTACCTCTGCCTCTGTCTTCTCTCCTTTCTACACTGATATGTCCAAGTGTTGGACCGGAATATGAATACTTCCATTTGGAAATTTCGATATGATCCCACACTCCAATGGCCCATTCACACTGAGATGATGGAGCATAAATTTATGCCATATGAATCATTGGATATAGCTGAAATTCTAACCCCAACAAAAAGGATGTAGTTGAAAATTTTTGACACCTAGATATAGTTGACACAAAGTTGACTAAATGATAGAATAAATTTTGGAAAATAGTATATGAAATTTTAGGCTAATATTCAACAAAGTACCTTCATTTTATGTCCATGCATTCTTATATTTCGAAGCATAATAGTATGCACTCTCGAGTGGTGTTCTGACTTTCAAAACATTTGATTTAGCATTCAATTAATTTTATTTGGATTCAAAGTTAACATGTGGGTTTGGTTGGAAATTTGTGTACAATGTAAATTGTCATGTCCTAAATATTTGGGTTGTATAGAAAAGATTTTTGGTAATCTATTAAAAAAAACCCACACCCTACCTCTAAATTGGAAAAAGAAAAGGCCATCTCATAAGAAAATCTATTTGATATATTACCATAAACCACTTCTTTTCCTTGACAAGTAAACATTCGATCAAATTAAAATTAAAATCAAAGGTTAAATCTAAAGGAAGATGTGATATTAAGTCTTGGTTCTTTAAGTATATATATATATATATATATATTTTAATGGATCAACCCTTTATGTGACGAATAATATGATCGTGCAGGTAAATATTGCTTAAGATTTTTTTTTTGTGTGTGTGTGTGAGGGAGAGGAGGAATGTCATTTTTTGAAAAACAAATACAAGTTGGAATTAAAAGATTGAGGATAGGAATGGGAGTTGATGAAACATAGTGCCACCATGGTGGTTTGCAATATCATTTTTCTTTATTTTTTGAAGCAAGAGATACCTGATAGAGGTCTTGATGATTGCCTATAACTAAAAAGAAGAAGAAAGAAAGAGTGGACTTTAATTGAGTCCTTTGCACATGAATGAATATTATTATGGAATGATGTGGGGTTTGTGCTTGTGGGCCTTCTTATGGTTAATAATGAGACAGAAACACGTGAAAGTTTTAAGAAATACATATTCATTAACGATTTTCTTTTTCTTCTTACTCAACTTCACCCCATCGTTGTGTAGCCAATAGCCATAGAAAGAAGAAAAATATTTGAAAGAATTTATATACTGGATGGGAAAGAGAAAGAAGACAGCAGATCCTTCGTTGGAACAAAAACACCAGAGGACAGAGAGGTTGTTATGGCTGAATCTGTATTTTATTCATTTGTACTGTGTCTCTGTCGCTCATGAGTTGTGTAATTATAAATAGAATTAAGGCTTGCTTCCGTATGACTTTGGCTGCATTAAACAAAATCTCCTGATTTTAGAAAGTGGGGCACTCAAATTCTCTCCAACACGAGATAAGAGTGCAGTGAGCATTTCATGGCTGGAAGTTCTTTGGGGTACATACTTTCTGAGGTACTGGATAAAATCAATCATGAACCATAATTTCAATAACAAAAACAGCCACCTAGCTCATCCTGTTTAGCATCCGACAATGCTTGCTTGCACTTTGTCTCTATTTATCTTTGTCTCTATGTTTATTCTGCCCGCATCCTCTATATATATATATATATATATATGTGGTTGATATCAAGTCTTATGGAGTAGATCCCCACAATCTTCTCTATGTAAATGAATGAAAAATCTGCTTTGAAATCGTCAATACAAAAACATATGCTAAAATGCTTTGGCCAAAACCCAATTGGCCATGAATGACAATAATAATCCATGATTAACCCAAGGGGTAGCTCTGGCAATACCAACAACTCACAATTAAGATATCATAGTTCAACTTGCCATAGTTGTTGGTGATACATGTTTTAGTAAAACAATGAGAAAATGCTTTGCCAAATACTCGATTCTCATATTGCTGTCTGATGATTGATGTGTTGACTGTAGTGTTTAATACATGAAAACCCCTTTTGCATTTGATATCCCACGCTCAAGGTATTCCTTTTCACTATGGCTTAAGGAAAACTTGTTGAATAAGGAAATCAGTGCTGCATCTATTTTTTTGAGAGGCAGGGGGTGGGTGGACATTTTCCTTCACTATTCAATAAAAAAATCGTATAGCTATCAATACCCCTTATTTACGAATGATCACTAACATCTTCACTATTATTTCCTCATATCCTATGGATACCATTTGAGGACCTTGATGAAAGGGAAGAGATTTTCCCTTGCCATGCCTGAAAGGAAACACAATCCTTTTCCAAAGTTGGACGATCCACCAAATTGTGATTGGTTCCAATGATCATATATAAATTGCTTGTTTAATTTGATGAAATTAATAATAATAATAATGATGATGATAAAAACTATATATTTAAGATGGCATATAATAAGATGATTTGAAATTTGAAATACCGGGTGCGTCGCGTAGCCCTCAAGTAATTAGAATGGACTTTGGATACTTTATGATGAAGTAAAAAAGTATAATTTAAGTAATCAACTAGATATATATATATATATATATATATAATAAAATGAATGAATGAATGAATGAATGGGATTGGGGGTGACATCTCGGGTGTTATGGTTAGCCGCGTGTTGGGACTTTAATTTGCTTGGGCAGTGAATAGAATGGTGGAGCCGTGGAGAGATGCATTTGACATTTACACAGTGTGTGCGTGTAGGTCTTCGCCGTGCCGAGTTGATGAGAGACAAATTAGGGAAGGCCCATCCATCCAACCATATATGATTTATTAAGTAGTTTTCTAGATAAATAGATAGATAGATTAATCGGGAAGATGGAAGAAGCCATCGCCGCCACCTCTTTCCTCTCTATCAATCCAGGCGTGTGTTCCTATATATCCTTAATAGTCAAGTCTTTCTAGAAGAATATAATGCAAATTTTACCTACATTTTATGGACTCGATTTTGTATATATAATATATATATATATATCTTTTAACTAAAAGTTCGCTTTACGGAGTTAATCGGTTTCACTATCTCACATATCACTCATCATGAGTCCTCAACCCCACCACCGCCACTGCTCCTCCTGTATATCATCGGTCCCTAACTCTCTATCCATCACACAGAATCACGATATCTAACTTCAAATAAATTGTAAATCCACAACGGGCCGGGAACAATATATCAGGACTAACTCGATCGATTTAATTCATATATACATATATCGTTTCTAATCAGTTTTATTAGTTTGTACGAAATCAAACCAAATTTTTTTAATTAAATTTAGGTTTTTACTTTTGAAAATCAAAACTGATGAATTGATTATTTATTAGTAAACGATTTTTTATTTGCAATTGACACTCTTACATGAATTGGTGATTGAGTGTAATTAAGGAATATTAAGAATCATTATATATGAAGCCATGCCAGCAACTTAATTTCAACAGGTCGGATTATTGGAGGATCTGATCGAATCTAATTAATTTGTAGCTTAATTACTAGTACTAGATCCATCTCTATTTACCATTTACTCCTACTAACTACTCATCAAACCCTCAAACAATTAATGAAATGATTGAAACCAATCGATAGATCATAGATAAGACAACGCGTGCTCATCGATATCTCAGCTATCTGGTTACACGTACATACGTACGTTTACGACAAATTTTGGAATATGTAGTATCACATATGTTTTTATGGCACTATTATTGTTGCTATATATATATATATATATATCTAATTAAGGGTTTGTAATTTATATATATATATATATATCTAATTAAGGGTTTGTAATTTTTTCCACAAAGGTAGAAAGTTAATTTCCTGTATGGTTGCCTATGTTGTTGCACCCTTCTGTTTTTCTCTCTCTCCTCCCCTCTATAAATTTTGTTCTCTTTGTAGTTTGCCCCCCATAGATTGAAGTATTGAACCAATTAAAATGGGGAGGGGGAGGACTGTTGATTGGATCTTACATCGGTGTGGACTGTGGAGGTCACACTCCCAAATTGAGAGCACACTTCTCCTTTTCAAATGACACAAGATGTTTATCTTGCTTCACAAATTGACAATGTGTTGAAATGTAGAGAACATAGTTTAGATTAGTCACATGCCAAATTTTAAAATCTAATTCTGTAAAATGCCTCTTTTTTTTTTTTTTTTTTTTTTTGACAAACATTTCAACTTGTGTATGTCTATCCATGTACATTAGTACGTTCTCCAAAGGCATGTGTAAATGGTAGTTTGAGCCGCTAGAGCAAGGTACAGTGTTATGCTACTCTATGTCTATCTCTTTCTCTGCACTGGAAATGACCTCTTTGCCATCCAATGTATGAAACTGCTGCAGCATAATGGTGTGCTTCGATCCTCTTCCTTTTATTTATTAATTTTTTTTTACTGAAACATAATGAATAATATATATATATATATATATATATATTGGGTAAGGAGTAAGGACATAGTGAATACTACCGAATAGCTAATATATATTTGTGTGAAACCAACTGTATACCAGACGCGTAATGTATTTCCTCAATCAAACAAGTAAACAACCCAACCCAAGCCCACCCCCGCCGGCCCCGGGGGATGTGATTCCCCACCATCGACCTCTATTAATTTTGCCAAGTCAAAACCACGGCGGAAATATTAATATAATTAGTAGACAGAGGAATGGGAGGGAAGAAGCTTCTATTTAGTCGTCTCACCAAAGTCACTCCAAACCTTTGTATTGACTAATTCTCTCCATCTCGAACCCCCATCATTCATCTATCAATCAATCATCTTCGATCGATCTGGTCTTCTTCTACAAGCCGCACCCACCTCGCAGTACCCATTAATCGTTCTTCTCCTATCAATTATTCTTCTATTCGATAATCATCGATCAGAGAATCAGAGTAATTAGGTAGCCCGGCCCCCATCTCCATCTTCAATTGATTCGATCCTTTTGGTTAATTTGGTTTGAAATCAGATCAGATATGTTCAATCCCTTGGCTTGTGTCAGTCCTCGTCTTCAACGACGAGGTGAAGAATTCGAAGAATTCGAAGAAGCTTCTCCCTGCTCGACAACATCATCGACACCGAGGAGTTGTAGTACGACTCCGACTCCGACAACAAAAACTAAAACTACTACTACTACTACTTCTGGAGGAAAGAAGGGACTGAACAAGAAGAAGAAGAATAACCCTTACTCCACTAGTGGCCTCGACAAGTTCTCGACTCTCTTGGCCGATCTCGAGGAGAGGAAACGCAAGATTTATGCGCAGGTGGACGATGCTAACGCTCCTTACGTTGGATTCATCCGCTCTAAATCAGGCGATTGGCTCCCCATCGTCGTCAGATTGGGAAATCACGACCACCACACTAGTACAACTACGCCCATTCATCAACACAATAAGCTCACCCATGATCATAAGGCGGTAGCGTTGACGAAGAAGAAGCCCGTAATTGGCGTTTGTGGTACTGATGGCAAGGACAAGTCTCTGCAGGGTCAGGGATCCACACAGTACAACCCACCACCACCACCACCACCACCGGATGGCAATTATAACCCTCCTTCCTCCTCCAGATGCTCTACTACTACTACTACTACTACTACTTCCACCCCCATCAAAAACAACAGGTGCAGCAGCAAGGCCTCCTCTCCCCAAAAACTTGTCCAATTACAGCAGCAGCAACAAGAACATAGGAAACAAGCAACGCTGGCCACCGCCACCGCCTCTGCCTATTCTTCCTCTTGTATGGATGATGATGGAAGGACGGCCGCTGCCTCCAACAACAACAACAAGAAGAAGAAGAGTGGTGAAAATAGCATGGGGATGATGATGAGGTGGGGGAGGCCTTCTGAGTATTTGCCCCTGGTTGTGGTGCTAAGTCTGGTGTGCTTGTTGATGTTTGGGAGATCCGTTGCCATACTCCTCACCTCTGCCTGCTGGTACTTAATCCCCACCATCAAGACCACGCCGCCTACTTCTACTACTACTACTACTCCAATGAATCCCAATCCCAAGAGACCATCACCATCCAGCAGCTTTGTTAAGAAGAAGAATAAGGAGTACGCCACAAGGTTGGGTAGTCATGAGAAGAACAATAATATTATACCATCATCCAATATGCCCAATATTGTTGATTCCTTGTCTAAGAGACGTAGAAATGGCCGAAGCTGGTGATGATGATCGATGAGAATGCTTTCTTCTTCTTCTTCTTCCCTTCCTCTAGGCCTTTCTGCTGCTTCCCCTGGCCTGGCTCTTCCCTTGAAATCTTGAATTGTTCATAAGTACGTGCAAATTTCCATTCTCAAATGTCGCTGCCACGGCATGCGCAGCAAATCAAAATGAAAATTTGTGAAATAACAATTAGCATTTTGGTTCGGTTTTGGTAATTAATTGTCTGATGTAAATCAATTGTTCATATTGTTCATACTTTTTAATACTTCTTCTACATGTCCCTACCTAGCTCCATCAATCTCACCACCCCCACCCCCCCCCCCCCAACCCCACCCAAAAAAAAAAAAAAAAATCTCCATCCATCAGTCCACGATCATATATAGCAGTAGATAGATAGTGGTACTGCAAATAATCGAAATGAAACAATATAAACGAGAATTATGAGTGAATTAGTTTTAATTTTTGATCCATTTGTTTGTTTAGAACTTAGAAGCATGCAGAAATATTGTCTATATATTATAGATTATGGGTGCACTGCACACTGCTCACATAAAAATCCTTGTGACTCGACTGCCTCCGTTCACGAGGGAGTCTCATGGACTTTGTAAAGTTTTCAGAATATGAGAGAGAGAGAGAGAGAGAGAGAGAGAGAGAGAGAGAGAGATCTTAGTGGTGAGTTCATATTCATGAATAGTTTACCTAATTCCTCAAATCCAAATCCTAACCTCTCAAGTAATTAGGATGATAAATGCTTTAAAGTGCAACAAATCTTTGTGAGAAATTTCATAAAGATACCACTAACTTCTACCTCATGATAATGAAAGCTATATGGCATATTTCTTCTTGTAATGTTGGTACTAGACTCATTTTTAATGAAGGGAAAAAAAAAAGTGGGAGGAATGCTATGAATAAAGGTAATGAAGGACCCAACTGTTAACATTTTGTTGAAAACAATTGCTAGCACAGTTAGGTTGGTATATGCAAGTACTAGAGTGCCCAAGGTCACTGGTCTTTTCATTCTCAAAAAAGCCTTGAAATGTTTCCTTGAGGGAGGGAGGGACGCCTAAGGGGGTTGTGTATATTAAAGAGAAGTTATGATAAAGAAAACATATACACAAATGGGTACATTAGGTAGGCAAATAGTGTCCCCATGTCATTGAAACTCCTTAATCGTATTGAATGGTATTAGATGCCTAGTTTGGTTGGGCATAACCTAAAGAGTTATCTACTAATTTTTAATACCAAAAAAAAAAAGGCATACAACACCAGATAATGCAGGTTCCAACGTGCAACCGCTGATGAGGTCCGCCACATCGCTGCAATTTGAAGAGAGACGGAGGGCAACCTTCCAAGCTTTTCTATTCAAAGAAAATTCTATTCTATGACCCTTTAAAAAATTGATCCACATGGAATATGTAAACGGTAGAATCATCATCATCATATATTAGAAAGAGTCGAATTTAAAAAGTCACGTTTCCCTCCTTCTAGAAAGTGTCAAATCTCATCACAGTCACGTTAGCCTCTTTCTTTTAAGTTTTTAACTGTCAACACGGCTCTGTCATTCCACCAAAGGAGATGGAGTCGGATCTGCTCCCCACGGTATCACGTGATCATACATATGCTCATTCAACACCCAACTAATTTGTTTTCAATTTTTTTTCTGGGTAAAAAATATTTTTTTCTTCACTCTCTTGTAATAGCAGGAAATAAGAAAGATGTTAAATGCTTTGACCAGGTGATGATCATTTATGCGACGGATCCAAACTGGATAGAGTCCAAATCAACTCCACATATACAAACTACAACAAAATCTCATCCCAACTAAATGGGATAGACTATATAAATCTGCGATGGATAAGTTTGCAAAGTAAAGATGAAAGAAAGAAAAATGAAAATAAAGGGAAAGGAAACAGATCAACACCTCCGGGATTCCTGGTTTAGTAACAACTGACAACCTTCCCTAAAAGTAGCATTTTTTTTTTAATCAATGGGACCCGTTCATCTTCCTCAACTCGATGCCAGACACCGAAGCAGTGACCTCCCTGCCCACCTACCCCCATTCCAGCCATGAATGCCCTCTACAACACCCCACCCTTCAACCCCAAGGCCATCAATCCCGCTCTCCACCCCACTCCACTCCCTCCCTCTCCCCCACGCCTCTTTCCTGAATCTCCCTACCCTTTCCTTCGCCCAGCCCTTCTGTTGCCCCCACCTCGACTGCCGCCCACGTCCATTCGGATCATTAAGGGAACATTCAATGCTCCAGTGGGTTACCCTCCATTAGTGATAAAATCATTTGTCTGCTGATTCTGGGTCAGGCTACTTAGTATCATTCCTGACAGTAACTTAAACCTGCTTCAAAACCCACAAATATTAAGTGTCCAGGATTGTAGTTTCAGTACTTGTTCTGAGACACAACACAAATCATGGTCCCTTCTCCGGAATTTTAATCTTATTATAACAACAACGTTGCTTCAGTGGGTATCTTGAATGGGACCGTAAAGGATAAAACTTTGAACTCAATAACTTCCATTGCCTGCAGGCAATTAGAAGGGTTATAGAGCTGCAAGGAGACTCAATAACTTCCATTGCCTGCAGGCAATTAGAAGGGTTATAAAGCTGCGAGGAGATGCATAGAAATAAGACAACTACCTTTTTTTTTTTTTTTTTTGGGGGGGGGGGGTGGTGGGGGTGTGTTAAAAACATAAGAGAACAACTTTAAATTACGGACATGACTAATGTTTTGTTAGCTTATAGATATTGTAATTAGTTCAAATTACTTAATTCAGTTGTTAGGAAGATCAGTTAGTCCCCGGTTCAGTATGCTCATGTGTTATTAGCTAGTGTATTGGGTATTAGGGAAGGTGCCAAATAAGGCATTTGTCTCTGTTGAGCACTTAAATCTAATGGAAAAAATGTTCAAACACCACCACCCCCCAACCCAAAAGAAAAACAAAAAAAACAAAAAAGAGCACTGCAATAGCTGTTCGAACTTCAAACACAAGCACCTATTAACTACGCACACATATGGCTCACCCTAAATCCATGTTTACTGTAGCAGGAAAATATGACCTCCCACAATCGGTGGGTATTTCACCATGACCCTCAACTTCAATAAGATACACTCACCTATCTAGGAGACAAGTGACACTTACACAATCGTGCCAACCCTGGAAAACTGAGCTCTCCTCACAGAAGACCCAAAATGTATACCGAAGACATTCACTTGTTACCATCAAAGCAGGCTATAAACAACATGGCCTCCTGACATCACCAACTTATCTGGCAATTCAGGAATGCTTGAGATCACTTACAGCCAGTTTTCAAGTGGTAAGCAAATACCATCGTTCTTCCTGCTTTCCTTCCAAGCTTCCAGTATCTCAGATGCAGAGGGCAAGTCAGTCCCATGAGAATCATCAACCTGATTCTGGCTTGTCAGCAAATCAAGTGCCATCTCAGTAGAAAAATCTTGTGAGTTGCACTGAAAGATGGATATTGAGTTTCTATTTCTGAAAGAACCACCTTCACTGGACCTGCCAGCTTTTGACTCCTCCAATTTGTCACATAAGCTGCCATTTTTTTCAACGCAATTTTTCGAGCCAAGAAGCAAGCTAGTGTCAGCATCATCTTCTGACTTACTATCAGTATGATGAACAGGGATATCAGATTCATCACCAGTGTTTGTATCTGAGAGGTACTTGTCTGTAGTGTTGCCACCCACCTTGTCTACAGAATAATTTTGCATCTTCCAATTTTCATTAACAGCCAATTCCACTTCACTTTGAGATGGTAATTTGTCATTTGCTGCATTACTAAAAGTCATCAGACCTAAGGAGTCTTCTGATGCACTTGATTCACAGAGGGAGTCTAACGATCTTGATAAATTATAAACAGTGGCTTTTGCTACCACATTGGTTTTTCGCATAGCGTCCAACATTTTCTGCAATCCAGATCTGCTGATCCTGTCTCTGTTTCTCCTCCAAACATCTACCCACTGCTTCTCACTGATTTGAAATGAGGCATAAGCCATACTATTAACTAGAACGACAGCTTTTTCATAATTATGGCAAGCTATAGCTTGGCAAACCATTTCAGTGAACAGTGATGGATGAGGAGCTTCTCCCACATCCAAAATTCTTTCAAATGCATGCTCCAACAAATGCCACTGCAAACAAACCAAAAACAGTGAGCCATCAAAGAAATAATTTCTTTTAATTTATTTTCCTACTCTTGGTCCAGTTAGTGAAGCTAAAAGAAATAACTGGATGTAGGGTAAGAATCAGTGTTTGCAAACCTAAAATGGAGGTCAGATTATTACACAGGCAGGAATGAAGCTAGGACCGGATGAGATCCCAATTGAAGTGTGGAATAAACTAGGAGTACTGGGAGTATCGTAGCTAACCAAGCTGTTTAACAAGATTTTGAGTACAAAGAGAACCCCAGATGATTGGAGGAGAAGCATTGTAGTTCCTATTAATAAGAACAAAGGTGATATCCATAACTGTAATAACTATAGAGGCATAAACTAATGAGTCATACCATGAAACTATGGGAAACGGTTATTGAAGCCCACCTCTGAGAGAAAACTGAAGTAACGGATAATGAATTTGGTTTCATGCCAGGGAGATCCACAACATAAACTATTTACCTCCTAAGGAGATTTATGGAAGTATTTAGAGCTCACAAAAAGGACCTTTATATGGTCTTTATTGATCTAGAGAAAGCTTATGACAGATTACCTAGAGAACCCATTTGGCATGTCCTAGGGAAGTTAAGGGGTTCATTTAAATATGTGAATATAAGTAAAGACATGTATGAGGGAGTGGTGACGAGTGTCAAAACGACAGAGGGCCAAAATAGTGAATTCCCAATTACAATTGGGTTACACCAAGGATCATCTCTAAGCCCTTATTTGTTGGCGTTCATCATGGATGATCCAACCAAACACATCCAAAACTAGGTCCATGTTCTATGTTATTCACTGATGATATTGTTTTAATAGATGAGACAATGGAAGGGATTTATATTAAACTGGAGCTATAGAGATCAAGCTTAGAATCAAGAGGTTTTATGATAAGCAGAATGAAGACAGAATATGTGATGTGTCCCTTCAGTCAAACTAGGAGAGATGATGAAGTGGTGAAACTTGAGGAGCGAGAGCACCACAGAGTGTTTGTCTTAAATACCTAGGGTCAATCATTAGCAAAGAGGGCGATATAGAGGATGATGTTTTCCACAGAATTAAAGTGGGATGTATGAAGTGGTGAAGTGCCTCGGGGTGCTATGTGTCAAACGCATGCCTGTTAAACTCAAGGGAAAATTTCTACAGGACAGTAATACGACCAACTAGGACGTATGGGGCGGAGTGTTAGGCAGTGAAGAAGAGTAATTTCAACAAACTAGGTGTAAGGGAGATGAGGATGTTGAGTGGAATGTGCAGCAAGACCAAGAGAGACAAAGTAAAGAATGATTGTCTTAGAAATGAGTTGGGGGTTGCACCAATCCAGGACAAGCTCCATGAGAGTTGGTTGAGGTGGTATGGACATGTTCAACAGAGACTCATGGATGCCCTAGTAAGGAAGAACAATCAAATTCAATTACATGGAGCCAAAAGGAATAGCAGGCCGAAAATGACTATTGACGAAGTGGTAAGAAAAGATATGCATATGGTAGGGCTCGATTCTAGTATGGTCGTAGATAGAGTTATGTGAAGGACAAGGATCCATGTAACCGACCCCTTGTAGGGGATGTTCCAGTGATGCTGCTTTGACTTCTTCTTTTTCCTCCTTTTACCTCCTTTCACTTCCTTTTTATACTTCTTATTCTTATGTCTACTACTATCTTAAACCATATCGGAACCATGTAGCCGACCCCATTAAGTTGGGATAAGGCTATGGTTGATGTTTATTGTAGAGAAGGGGAAGTAGACATTGACAGCCAGCCTTTCCTTTTCCTTATTATTATTATTATTATTGGGGGAGAGGTTGTGGTGGGAAGTACATGCTGATGTACTTCCTTTGCCTTATTATAGTAACAGCAGTAGTAGTAAATTTATTATTTTAATAAATCATTAAAATCTAAGTCCAATTAAATCTAAGACAGCATTGCCATAAAAAAGTATGCAAAATTATAGCAAAAACATATCAGAGTCTCAGAGATGACTAATTTCTCTTTAGACAAGCATCTTCCATTTAGGATATGTGTGCTTGGCAAGAAATGGAAAGGAAAGTGAGAAAAATGAATAAGGACAAAAAAAAAGCATTGAATTGCACACTCTGTAACCTCTCAATATCCCCCCCCCCACCCCACATAGACCTATTTCAAACCTATCTTTAGGCCTGTAGCCCTATGTTTTATTACTTATCTTCTGAACCACAGTTGTCCTCCATTCACCATTCTAAAGCAATGCAACTTCCAAAAGTCTCAAAGGTTTAATGTGTGTAGAACCCAATCTGTCGCAAGAAATGACGATTTGGGTAATCATAGAATCAGCGGAGAAGTGACCATAGTTTACAGAAATTCAGATAAGGCCACGTGGAAGTCAAATAGTCAATTATTTATAAACATCTGTCACTGGGGTAGTAATTGATGAAATTGGATATTGCTATGATTCTTGGTTTGAGCTAATGAAATTCAGAGACTCTCAGATACAGTATGTGGAAACTGATTAGAAAGAATAAAACTGCTATCACTGTGCAATGTGCATTTAGAAGAAACCAGTCAGGATATTGTAACTATAGATCAATCAACCGCCACCAGCTTCAATTTCCAAGTTTCAGTCAAGAAGTCAAAGCAATTAGAAACAGAGGCAGCCATATTTATAATAATATGGAGGTAATGAAGATGTAATTTACCTTTCCAGCTCTGGATGCCTCCACTAGCAATGACGCATGCTTGTTTTGATCTAACTGGTAACCACCAAGAGTCATCTCCTTGTACACATACTCAAAGTATTCCCATTGATGTGCACTACCTGATGCCTCAAGCATTGAACTATATGTATGTGCATCTAGGGTTGTAAAACAAGATTGGGTTATTTTTGCTTCTTCAAACAACTCTTTGGCTTTTGCAAACATGTCATTGCGGCCATAAACTTTCAACATGGCATTTATTGTTCCAATGTTGGGTGAACAATGCTCTTTCATGTGTTCAAAAATCAATATGCAATCATTCACGTGCCCGCCATCCATAGAGGACATTATCATGCCAGTGAAGGTCACCTCCAAGGGTTTAGTCAGAAGAAGCTTCTTCAGCTTTTCAACCTGCAAGCATAGTTAGAAGAATGAGATCTCTAGTTTACCACAACCAAAAAATTAAAATAAAGAAATTAGTAAAAAAAAGTGCAGCATGTATGATGCTAATGCAACATAAAATAAACTACTGTACACAGAAGGACTATAGATAATCTTCCGGTAGAATAAAAGTTACATCATTAATTGTCAAGGCTGCGCCTTGGTGTCCAGGCACTTTTTTAAGTGCTGGACGACATACCACCTAGTGTAGTCATCAGAGGTGGTCATCTTGGCTCTCTGGGCCTTGAACGCCTTGGATGCCTTGAAGGCTGGTGGTCGAGTAGGCCTCACTAAAAAATCAGCAACCATGCAGAAAATATCATACAGAGAAATTTGCATGAAGAATGGTGAATACCATCAATCTCAGTATGGGTGCCACAAGAACAAATCAACATCAGAAAGCCATACAACTCTTTGCAGCCAAGCAAATTTTCTAAAAAGAACAGAAATTGACATCACAATAAAAACCAATATGGTTTAGAAACAAACTTTCAATTTGGTGTAATAAATAGGAAACAATGCTCCTTCACACCTGTTATAGGAACTTTCTCACATGTTTCCTATTTCTTGACATGTGTACAAGATGATTCGGCATAATGACCGTTTTATAGATAGGGAATCCCTTGGATACAACACATGTCAAATTTGTTGACCCATCTCAACCATATGGCCACCTTATATGAGGTTTTTACCCTCGTATTTTCAATTCTTGCAATCATTCAAATGATCCATATTTTCAGACTATTTTCAAAGCCTTATAATCTGACAGAGAAGTAAATACTCCGTAATTTAAAATATGCCAAGGTGTTATTTAGATAATACATCCACAAAATGTGTGCTAATAGCAGCTATTGCAGGTGTGCGGGAAGGGTACTTGTAGGAAGCATTGTTTGAGGTCTCTGCTAAAATCGCGTTTTTGGCTTTGGCGAGTCAAGACCATAGGCGAGACTGGAAAATGACAATATCTCGCTCAAAATATCTGTCTTGCCGAGATTTCGGTTCATTTCTTGGTTTCGTCTTGACTCGACCAAGTCACATGATGTTTTAAACCCCATTTCGATGAGATTTCTTGCCTGTCTCGCCCTGCTGTGAAGAAAAACCCTGTAAGACTTTGTGTTTTGGTGCTTCTTCTTGCCAAATCTCACCTCTACAATAGAGATTATCAACTTCAACACTTGGAAATTGAAGATTGACACTTTTTTATGTCTCTTAATTCCTTATGCTTATTTAAGTTGTTTTACACTTTTACTTGAGTTATGTGTTCTAATAGTAACTAGATATTGTGTGCAATAGCCTAAGGTATACCTACACTATAAACTACCAAACTAGGGTTTGAAGTCAAAATACCTTTGATTTTTAAAAATCTAATTTTTCCATTGTGTTTAAAAGGCTTAAAATAGGCTATATGACAAGTTTCATGGG
The DNA here is from genome assembly GCF_013358625.1 of Macadamia integrifolia. Taxonomy (NCBI): domain Eukaryota; kingdom Viridiplantae; phylum Streptophyta; class Magnoliopsida; order Proteales; family Proteaceae; genus Macadamia; species Macadamia integrifolia. The sequence continues at coordinate 80,723 of NW_024868412.1, read as the reverse complement.
CTAACTTGGCCATATGGCCACCGAAACCCATCCCTGAGTTTTCCCAAGTTATCCTATCCAAAAATGCATGGTTTCACTGAGGACTTGGTTTTCGGCTTGGGCGAAACCATGGGTGAAACCGAGACCGTGAACCTTGATAGGAACCCTGACACCCTGTAACCTAAAACAAATATAACTTTTTTAAACAGCTATCTTAAACTCCAAGGATCAGGTACAGTGAGAATTACCCCTATTAACAAACATTATTAGACAATATAGGAGAAATTCAAGCTCAAATTTTAGTTAGTTAGAAAAGTAAAATAAAATGCAACTATCCACAAATGTAAGACTCAAATGCACCGGACATGCATTTAAGGTCCATCCAAAGATTATAGATAAGAAACTTACTGTCACCATAGCATCCTGCCACCTCCCAGAATAGCAAAGACAGCATGCCAGTTCGTAATAAACGCTACCTGTTCCAACCACTCCTCTTTGCTCCATGTCCTTTATTGCTTCTATTGCTTCATCAACTTTACCTTCTTCCCAAAAGGTTCTCACAAGAACTGCGAAGTATGAATTGAAACAAAAGTAAACACCACCAAAGATCAACCGAGTCGCCAACTTACCATGAAAGATCCGCATCCCCGAAGGGGGGATGAGGGAAGAGAATACTATTTACTACCTCTATATGTGAGGGCTTTTGGAGCTTCCCCACTTCTTTTCATTTTCTCAAAGAAGTTGTGGACATAGTCATACTTCCCCGATTGCAGCATTACCTTTCAACAAGCACCTCCCGTAAGACTTCAATACCAATATAATTTGAGGATAGATCACATCTTATAGGAATATGCTATGCCATTCAGAACAATTAGGTGAAGATGACGCATTGGCTTATGATATTACTCAAGGAAATGCTAAATCCACCACAAGATGATCAATAGCAACTTACATGGTTACATAATATAACAGTATATACACTATAATATATGTTTTTCATAAGGTAATATCTAGAACCAATAACCACGAGCAAAAATCAAGGGTTCTAGAACTTGGTACGTATGATATGGGACACTTTATGCCACCTTCATTTGGGTCACAAACCATGAAATTATATCAGTAACATACCATACATCAGCATCACTAGGACTAACTGACGCTCCAAGAACCAATTATTTTCCAGCTGACACATGGGTTCCAGGGTGAACAACACAATCTACCTCCACAGCAATTATTAACTCGGTTTCAGAGTTAGCAAAGACCAACTGCTAACCAGAAACATTTGGTGGCATGTCAAAGGTTATTAACCATACATGATACATCTATATTCTCCGATCCACTAGGATAATGGCACAGGTGGGGTTTTTTTATTTATTTATTTATTTTTTATTACAAATCAGTTACTACAAATCTGAGGAACTACATTAATTTGTGCTTCATATCCAATGTCGAATGGGAATTTGGATCATCCCTCATATCAACATGTATCCAGACCTTGCAAAGGGAAGTTAGGCAGACCCAATTCCATCCCCACAGACCCTCCCTCCCCTCAAATCCCGCAAAAAAAAAAAAAATGCTACAAAATTGTTACCTGAAGCATTTGTACCTAATTCGTCTCTTCAGCATGACGCAGATTCTTCACCAAACTAGGCTTGTTTTATTAGGAATAAGCTTAGGGTTGGGTTGTATACGTGTTGGGCCTTCAGTTCATGTGGTTTGGAGCATATTGGGCTACTTTTATGGGTCTAAATTAGGGGTTCTAAGGTTGCATACGGAATTCAGTGATTTGCTTCCTTTTCTTTCGTTTCCTTTTTAGATGGGGTTATTTAGTTTCTAATTTCAGTACCTAAATTAGTTTCTAATTTCAGTACCTAAATTAGTTTCTAATTTCAAGTCATTGTTAGTTTCTAATTTCTGTCTAGACTAGTTTCTATTTTCATTAGATTCTAATTTCCAGTTTTTAGTAACTTCTTGTAATCAATTTTTAGTAACTCAGATTTAGTAACTCTGAGTTACTATTACTTGTAAACCCTCCCCATCATTATTATAAATAAAGGAGAGCTCTCATCATAGAGAGACGATTTTGACAATTAAAAAAAAGAAAAGCTTTATGCTGCTGCCGGTGGGTTTTCTCCATGGCTAAACCTTTGTGTTTGATCAAGGGTTAGGGATTGGTGTGTGATCCGATCGACACTCTACGGCGAGAAGTCCGGGTGGGTCTTTTCTTTTCTAGTTCTCTTAGTGGATTCTCTTCTCCAGCAATACAGCTGTTGATGTATTAAAATTGGTAGCTGTTGTTCATGGTTCAGCCTCTGTTATTGGACTACTAAGCCTCTGTTTTTCCTGGTCTCTATTCAGCTACAGAAATTCTGAAACACTGAGATCGATGGACTGCTAATTTATTATTGCTGGTATATTGGGTTCTTGGTTGTTCTTAGTTTAAAAGTTCCTACAGTTGGGGCTGGTTTGGTTGTCAAATCCATTCCTACATTACAGCAAGGTTGATCTTGTTACAATTGTTAATGGTACCACAGAAATCGTTAAGCAATCAAGACCAATGGAACTCACTATATCAAGGGTCAAATACAGAATAACACAGCTTATTGTAGCGTCTTGTTACAACAAAACAGAAAACCTTAAAGAACCTATCCAAGGATTACCTCCATTGCAAGCCCATAAGTTGCTCCATTAGGTTTCAAACCACTTCTCCTCATTTGCTCCAGTACCCAAGATACTCCTTTCCACTGATGCGATGGGACACAAGCATTTAATACCTAGCAACCATTTAGAAGATTTCAAGGAGTCATTTGTGGAACTAATAAACTGGAATAGAAAGGGGCTACTGGTGAAATAAGGCTTACTAACAGCATTGTATACAACCAAATCAGGTTCCAAGATTGGATCCCAGTTCTTGTGGCGCATATTTTTAGTTTTCCTTGAAGGCTTCTGCCTCATGCACTCGATAACACTCAACAGTTCTTTTACAAGACCAGCTTGACCAAGTGTAACTGCAATGCTGTGGTATGCAGGCATATCAGGATAGATCTGGCTGTCTTCCTGAATGATTGTTTCAGTTGGAACCCACAATATTAAATTACAGATAAAAAAAAATAGCTAAAGGAGAAATTCTCATCGATAAATATAGAATAAGAAAAGCTCAGTCATTACACGCATCAGATTAAAAATATGAAGAGCTTCACTTGTTCTCCTTGCCTTCCCAAGAACCGCCAAGAGTTTTGTGAATACGAACCTACATGAGTATCAGGGCCATTAACAGCATCTTCCAGCACTATTAAATTCTCTAAAGCAACTCATGCAAAAAAACCAAAGGTACATTTGAAACAGTAAAAATCGAATGGGACGGTAAAAAAACAGCCAAACTTTTCAACAGTTAAATTTGAACAATGCGGGACCAAAAAAAAGGGAATTAATTGTGGACCAGTTCATGTCTTATTAGTTAGCTATTAATGTTTGATGTACTAGCTATAAGTTTATATAAAATTGAATTAGATTTTTAAAAATAAAAATTAAGTTCTCAATAGAGTTTTTTTCATTAAAAAGTAAATGGCCAACGTGTTTAAAACTTTTTTTTGGGGGGGGG
>NW_024868412.1:76902-77122 GCF_013358625.1 Macadamia integrifolia | reverse complement strand
GGGGAGCTTCTTTGCCATGTAACTGAGACCAATTCAGAAAACAGGAAAAAAAGGGTTAAAAAAAAGGGACTGAAAAAAAAGGCGTTTAAAACACGTTTTAACTAACTATGCCTGAGTATTCATACTCCAGACTCATGTTAGTAACTCATTAGACCAAAAAAACTGAACCAATGGTAGCTGAAACCAATTATGCATACTGCAAATTGGGAGATATTACGTA
>NW_024868412.1:73346-76882 GCF_013358625.1 Macadamia integrifolia | reverse complement strand
AAAAAAAAAAAGAAGAAGAATGGGACACAATTCAATGTGCAATGATATACCTCAATGGCATCACTGTAACAAAACGTACCATCCATCAAGAACAAAAGAATCCCAATAACAGCGCAGGGTATATAATATTTAGAGATGTCCAAAGTACAAGGATACAGTGAGAAAGGACAATGTTAATCATGTTTACAATCCATTAACAGCACAAAGAGGGATGAGAAGCAACAAGTATACACGGCAACAAAGTATTCTATAAATAGAAATATAAACCACATAGTTGGAAAATGTAGGAAGATGTATTCCTCCTTTTTGGAAGAAATTCCAGAAAATAATACAGAGCAAGAGAGTATAAAAAGATCTCAGAAGAAGCAGAGAATTGTTTGTAAGTGAAAAGTTGCAAAGAAACTACCTGCTCTTACGATATTTGTTATCCTTACGGTTATACACCCATTCCACAACAGATAAAGCATGTTTCCAACAGCCAACAGCCCCTAGTCCTTCAACAATGTGAAGCAGATGGCGTTCAGTAAACTGCAACCCCGACTGGCTCATCAACCTAGAAAATTTCCAGTCCCGCATACTAAGATCTGTAGAACTTAACCTATACCAGAAACCCATAATCAGCCAAGATCAACCATTTGACGTAGAGACAATAAGTATTAATAAAAAAAAAAAGAAGAGGCTATCGAAACCAGTGATAAACATCAACTACCTGTCTATGAGGAACCGAATTGCATCAGCTTCTCCCCCCCGACGTTTTGCGGGAGAGCGCCTATCCTGCTCGAATTGGGAACGACATTCTTCTTCAGTATCGTCATCCAAAAGCCACCGAAGACTCGAACGGTTACGCTGGGAAAGAATTTGGTGGAGTTCCTCCAAATGCTCTGCCTTAATGTTGTCTCCGCTGTACTCCTTGCTCGAACTCGCAAGTTCTCTGAAAGCAGTCCTGGCCGAGCTCTCCCAAGGCAACCCAACCATCGGGACTGCAGATTTATCTCCGGTTCTTGGCTTGACTTTGAAGTCCTGGGTGATGGTTTTGTATTCGCGAGCTATGTCTTGGAAGTGAGCTTGTTCGGCTATGAGCTGGCTCTGAGATTCAGAGAGGGGATTTTCGATTCCAAGGGCTTTATTCTTGTCGGCGATGCGCTTGGATTGTCGGGTGAATTTCTGGATTTCTTTCTTCCGCAAGGTGTGGACGATCTTGGGAGTAGGGAAAATGCCCTTCCGGAGGAGCTTCCGCTTGATCTTCTCGGTGTCGGGTTCAGACGATAAGTTGAGAATTCGCGTAGGAGCACCAATCGAAGCTTCCATGATTCCTTGAGCAGTCGAGCCTACTAGACTCTCCGCTCTTCACTCTGGTAGTCTGGTGTGGGGATTGATTGAGTGACTAGTAATACTCAAAACGCATACATCCACTGCAACTGTTCCACACTTCCACAAAGGGAGTGCACCGGATTCCACCGGTGAGGTGTTTTCTATTTATGGTTTAGAACAATTTTGTAGATTACAGTTACCACATCAAGGCGGAGTGAGCCAATCAAATCGCATCATTCAGTGTATGACGTGGAATAAAGACTGATTGAAGGGCAAGGATCTAAGGATCTATGTAAGCGCTGAAGCTAAATTGTTGTTGGTGACTTGGTGGTGGTGTTGTTATGTATCTTCAATACACTGAAATTTTACGGAAAAAAATAAAAAAACACGCACACTGAAATTAAATAAATAGATTAGACGACTGAAACCAATTAAGATTATATACCATTTGCTAGTTTTCAGTCAGGTAAAATATATATATAGAGGTTTTCCGGTCGGACCCCTCATATAGGAATCTTGTGAGGGGTGTCTTTTGGACCGTTGGATTTAAATTTTATTGTCTTAAAGTGTTGATTTGGAATAAGGAGTATGCATGATAATACACATGCGTTTTGCAAGATAGTCTAAGAAACATTTTTTGGTTTGGGAAACCTAAACACCAATCTTGCCGGAGAAACGAAAGAGAGAAGAGGAGAGTTTACCCCTGCAACGCCCCAACCCACTGATCTTGCCGGAGAACGATCAAGCATCAGAGTTCTTTCTGCGCTGATAGGAAATTCTTACTTCCAGCTTTAAATTTATTTTTTGTTACTTATAACGATTCATTTCTTGAAAAGTCGGAGAGGGGGAGAGAGAGACGGTTTTTGATCTTGATGATCTCTGTTCTTGTTGTTGAGATCTGAAACTGGGTAAATCGATTGATCTCTGAAGCCATTTAAGAATTCTTCCAAATCATCTCTCTCTCTCTCTATCTGAATTTACTGTGACTTTCTACCCTTTCTCTCACCTAGGTTTATGATCTCAGAATACGAACAGGAGCTTTTGCTGGTGAGGTTTGAACAGGGATTTGCAGTAGTCGGCGAGGATTTTCTGCAACAGGTTTGAGTAAATCTTCGAAAACCACATCCCGTGTGGAGCATCTTCGTTGGGCATTACAACAGGTACATATCACTTCTGAGTCTGGAAAGTTTGAAAGAGACTTGTATGCTCTATTTTTTTCCCCATGTTTATGAAGATCTAGCTCCCCTTACGGATTTTGTTTTACATGTTTCTGTTCTGATCTGGCATATGGCTATGATCTACTCCACACCTATGGTCTGATTATGCTGGTTCTTTGCCGAATCATAAGAAACTGATTGGAATATTGGATTTGATTCAGTTCCCCCCTTTATACTGTTTTCAAACCCCATGGTACCCCTATGTGTGTGTGAGAAAATTAATAACAAAAATGCCTTCCCATCCATGTTTGGAGGAATACTCTCTTACATTTGAGAAAAAAAAAAAAAGAAGAAGAAGAAGGAGGGTGTTCTTTGGACCCCTCATATAGGTATCTTGTGAGGGGTGTTATTTGGACTGTTGGATCTAAATTTCATTGTGTTGAAGCCTTGATTTGGAATAAGTAATATGTATAATAATACACGTACGTATTGTAAGATATAGTGTATATAATTCTAAGAAAACTTACCAGTGGTTAGAAGAGTTTTTGGAAAATTGGAGAAACGAAGGAGGAAAGAGGAGATTTTGCCACTGCAACGCCCCAACCCACCGATCTTGCCGGAGAACGATCAAACATCGGACTTGTTTTTGCTCCGACAGGTAATTCTTACTTCCAATTTCATTTTTTTTTGTTGGTTATGAGTATTCAGTTCTTGAAAAGTCGGAGAGGGAGAGAGAGGAGAGAGAGATGGTGTTAGGGTCTGATGAGATGAGAACAGAGGGGAGAGAGGGAGAGAGAGACAGAGAGAGAGAGAGAGAGAGAGAGAGAGAGAGAGAGAGAGAGAGAGAGAGAGAGGTGAGAGACCATAAGGACCTTTTTAGTGAGTTGGTAAGTGTACTGTGAGAATGATTCCGAATTCTAAATTCTGAAAGAGTGCGAGAGAGAGAGAGAGGGAAGAAGATGAGGGAGAGAGGTACGTCATCCACGTTTCTTTCCCAATCTCCCACGAAATAATAGCTTCTGCGGTGGTTGTGAGGTTTTCCCTTTGAAATCTCTTTTCAACCAATTC
>NW_024868412.1:11565-73326 GCF_013358625.1 Macadamia integrifolia | reverse complement strand
TTTTTTTTTTTTCTTCCTCTCTTCTTCTCTGCTTCTTCGTCTACTACTCTTTTTTTTTTCTTCTTCCTCTCTTCTTCTCTGCTTCTTCTTTGTCTGCAACTGTGTTTTTTTTTTTTCATCTTCTTCCCTTGCTTCTTCTTCGTCTACGGCTGGGTTTTTTCTTTTTTTTTCCTCCCTTCTTCCTCTGCTTCTTCTTCGTCTGCATCTGGTTTTTTTTTTTCCCCTCTGTTGTTCTCAAATGCTATTCTCAAATGCTGTTATTTATGTGATAACCATGTTTTTTATGTACAAAACATTCTGCCCTGCAAGTATATAGACTGTAATAGTGTAATCTGTGATTCTGTATTATGAATTTATGATTGCATGATTATTATTGTTGTGCATTAGTGTAGTGCATTAGTGCATTAGTGCATTAGTGCATTAGTGCATTAGTGCATTAGTGCATTAGTGCATTAGTGAGATTAGTGCATTAGTGAATTAGTTATTATTTTTTAGATTGTAAAGTGCATTGTAGATTGATATGCTTTTTCTTATTTTTTGTTACTTAGTTTCTCTTGTTGTTGTTTCTTATGTTTATGTAGTGCTGTAGTTTATTCAAATAGATATGGCTACTAGTGGTAGTGGCGGGCCATCTGCTAGTACTGGCGCATCAACATATGATCCAAGCAAAGATCCAACTAGGAAGGCCAAATCAAAAGACCCCGGGTGGAAGTATGGATATTGGCCAGATCTTAATGATAAGAACTTAGTGCGATGTACACTTTGTGGAAAAGATGCCAAAGGAGGAATCAAAAGGCTTAAGCAACATTTAATTGGTGGGTATGGAGATATATCAAAGTGCCCAAAGACAACTGCAGCAATCGCTAGAGAGATGCATGAAGCTATCATGCGAAATCAGAAGAGGAAGCCTGATGTATTTGATGAGGATTATTCTGTTGGTCATCAGGAGGGAGATGATTTGCCTGAAGAGATAGAAAGTGGAGGGCAACTCCAGTCTGGTGTACCAAGGCCCCCAACTATAGACTCCTCAATAAGGAACCTTGTACCAAGTTCTGGGACATCTTCCAAAAGGAATAAAGTTAATGTTAATACACAAATGGCAGTAAAGGGTCCGATAGATTCTTATCTTAGACGGACTCCTGAAGAAATAGTTGGTGAGAGGAGGTCTAAAGGTTCTACCCAGACAACAATACAAAGCAGCTTAAGATCAAATGCAGACAGAAAGAAAACTAATGCATATGTTGCAAAATGGTTTTATGAAGCTGGCATCCCATTCAATACTGTCAAGTTAAGGAGCTTTGAGGAGATGGTTGAAGCCATTGCACAGTTTGGGTCAGGATATAAGCCCCCTTCTTACCATGAGTTGAGAGTGCCCTTGCTACAGGATGAAAAAGCTCAGATTGACTGTATCAAGAAGAAATATGAAGATTATTGGAAAAGGCACGGGTGCACTCTTATGTCTGATGGGTGGACTGACAAGAGAGGTAGACACTTGATTAATTTCCTTGTCAATTGTCCATTGGGGACTTATTTTATGGGCTCTGTAGATGTATCTAGTGAGTCTCAATATGCAGTCATGTTATTTCAGCTGCTTGATAGTAAAATTGAAGAAATTGGGGAGGATAATGTGGTACAAGTAGTTACAGACAATGCAGCTAATTATGTTGCAGCTGGTAGAATGTTGATGGAAAAACGGAGTAAGCTTTATTGGACTCCTTGTGCAGCTCATTGTTTGGACCTCATGTTAGAGGACATTGGCAAGTTGAAAGCTTATAAAACAACAATAGAGAGGGCAAAAACAATGACAAGTTTTATCTACAGACATTACAAACTTGTTGATGCTTTGAGGAAAAAGACAAATGGAATAGATCTAGTGAGGTCTGGAGTTACAAGATTTGCTACCTCATTCTTGACACTACAAAGTTTGTACAAGAACAAGGATGCCTTGAAGCAATTATTTGTATCTGATGATTGGAATAGTTCTAAGCTGTCCAAGACAGAGGCAGGTAAGAAAGTACTTGAGACAATACTTGCACAAACATTCTGGAACAGTGTACTAGATTGCTTAAGAGCATCCCAACCAATTTTAGTTGTCTTGAGGTTAGTAGATGGTGATGAGAGGCCTGCATTGCCTGAAGTTTATTTGGCAATGGAAATAGCAAAAAAAAAGATAAAAGTAAATTTTGCCAACAAAGAACGGTCATGGAAGAAGGTGTTAGCAATTATTGATGATCGTTAGGAGGTCCAAATGGATCGACCTTTATATGCTGCTGCCTTTTACCTAAATGCTAGCAAATATTTTGACTACATCAATGATGCCCCTTTTGAAGAATCATGTAAAATACAAGATGCATTCATGTCAGTTATTGAAAGAATGGTGTCCGACTTAACTGTGCAAGACAAGATCATACGTGAGTCTCAATTGTACAGAAAATGTGAAGGTAGCTTTTCAAGGAGTTTGGCTTTTAAACAACGGATAGTCGGTGAAGGAGCATTGGATCCTAGTAAGTACTAAGTATTTTTTTTTTTTAATTTTAATAAGTATTTAACAATATGTGTATCTAATTTTTTCCTTATATATAGTCTCTTGGTGGCAAACACATGGATCTTCGGCCCCTACGCTTCAACAATATGCAATACGCATATTAGGCCTTTGTTGCTCCGCTTCCGGTTGTGAGCGCAATTGGAGCACATTTGATTTTGTACGTATGATCTTGTATATTAGTTTGTAATTATATTTTTTACATCTATTTCTTGACTTAAATAAAGAGTATTTATGGATTCAGATTCAAACCAAGAAGAGGAATAGACTAGAACATCAGCGCTTGAATGATCTAGTCTATATCCAATACAATCGTCGGCTTCATTCAAGGTTTCAAGAAAGAAGGGAAAAAGGCAGCAATTGTGATCCATTAATTCTTGATGAAATGAATTGGAGTAGTGAATGGATAACAGGGGATCAAGAAGATGGAGATTTAGTCCATCCTGGAGACGACCTCACATGGGGAGATGTTGATAGAGCAGTTGGTGCATTTACATTGGTGGGGGGTCGTAATTTACCTAGGAGGGCTCAAGGATCAACAAGTGCAGCCAATATTTGCTACACACGTCGTGGTAGGGGAAGGGCCACTATTGAGGAATCATCAGATGATGAAGTTGAAGAAGAGGTCTACGATGTGGTGCGTGATGATGAAGATATTGAAGAAGACTTTGGTGATGGGCCAACTGATTCTATGAATCAACAACAGGAGGGAGAAGAATTAGATGTTGATTTGTTAGCTTGATTATGGTTAAACAAGAACAAATTTTAGCTTGATGGTTTATTTTGTTGTTTTAAAATTTATACTTTAAAGCTTACTAAAGTTTAGCATTTTGGTTTATTTTTATGTTTCTTAATTTCCATTAGGTGTTTTTAATTCTCCCCAGGTAGGATTGGAACCCATAGCCTATCACCTATCATGAGTCATGACTCATATATTAAGGAACAAGGTTTCTCTTGTTGCTTAGTGTTTTAGTATCACTAACTTATATGTATTGATTGACAGGGGGTTAAACATTAAAATATCATGGTTCATGGACTCATGGTCTATGATGGACTTTGTGGATCTCATTTTGGGCATCATAGAGGTAAGTATATCTAACTACATACTTAAATAGTTAAATATTATATTATTTATAATATTTCATTAGGAATTATATGTTGTTATGCACTTATGCCTTTTGTTTAATTTATAGCTTTTTTTTATGAATAATTTTTTTATTTTTTGTTGTGTATTCTCATGTTAGAAAATATATCACTTTGCAATTTGCATTGATATGAATTTCATGTTGAATGTTGATTCTTGTCTCTTGATGTTTCTTAAAGTGTGTACTTTTTTCCCTTGATGTTGCTTAAAGTCGTGCTTCTTGTATTTTGATATAACTTAAAGGCTTGATTTTTTACAAGCAATTTAAAATTAAGTATATCATTGTTATACAGTTGTACTAGATATTATAGATATATTAAAAAAATAGTAACGTCTTTTTTGGCGCCGTATTCGCCATAAGGCGGGCGCCTTCTCGCCTAAGCGCTTAGACAGCCCTCCAGCGCCTTGGTTCGCCTTGGCCTTCATCTCACAGAATAACAGCATAAAGCCTTCCAGTCAATTGTCAAAATCGTTAGGCATATGGACTAGCCATTCTCCTTATTTATCAACTTTGATCAAATCAACAACAGTATGACCTTCCTTTAGCAGAAAGGAGGTTCCCTACTTCCTTTACAACTTAAACCAGTCAAATTAGAAACTACTATAAAATAGAAACTAGCTTTAATACTTAGCATATTCTAACAAATAACAAATTTAGCAACTAGCTACTACGGAACAATAGATCAGAATCTAACATAAAATAAAAAATAGAAAATGTCCCCCATGCAAGGACTACTAAAGGGAACTAAATGGCCCCAAACCTGACCCAAAAACATGAGACAGAACAGGACAATCATGGTCCATCTTGAAGGGCTGGATGTTGGCTGGGCTTGGGGCTACTGCAGAATGTCCTCCTCCTCTTCCTTCTTTCATCTACATCACAGGATTCCTGCACTGACCTCAAGTAATCAGCATGAGGCTTATCCAGTTGAGTTTAACAACACATAGGGGTATTTTTTTTCTCTGTTCTGCTTTTTATTCCTTTCATGTCAGCATCATTTGTTCAATTCCACTCAACTCAGCCTTATTCCAACTAAATGGGGTCAGTGGCATGGATCCTTTTTCTCCAATCAGCTCTATTCAAAGCCATATTTGTTTCTAGCCTAAAGCAATGCATGACTTTCCTCACCACTTCTCCTACAATCAGACAAGGAGAGGCAGTTAATGTGACCCAACAAGGACAAGGGGCTGATGATAGTAACGACGAAAAAGATTACCCTGTGTATGTGCCTGATGATGTACAGACAAAGGCAAAGGCTAGAGATTTTCGGTGCGTACAAGTGAGTAGAGCTATTTTTCATAAGGAACAGGATAGACTCAAGAGGTACAAGGGGAGCAGGTGGTAGTGTCTGCACAAAGGATAAGGAAGCTTGTGTTGCCCTTTAGGAGATCACTGAGTACAAGGGCTGCTCAACCTCCACCTTTGGTAGTAGCACCATGATTGGACACTGTACTAGAGCAGGATCATAGCAGGTAAAGAAAAAAAGGCAACAAACAGCATAAACTGAAGGGATGTGGGGTGATGTGAGGGGGATGGTTGGGGAGGCTATGTCTAAGTGGTTGTTATTCCACAACATTCCAGCAAACACCACTACGAGGCAATATTACTGGACAATACTAGACACAGTTGTTGAGGCTAGCCTAGGGGTAAAGGGGCCCACCGCATACGAGGTGATGAAAGTGTATCTGCCCCAGCAAAAACAGGAGCGTCAGGAATACACAGATGACATGAGGGTGAATGGGAGAGCTACGGGATGACTCATGTGTGATGGTTGGACAAGGCCCAAGAGAAAGTCTATCATCAACTTTATGGTTTACCATGACAGGAGGACAACTTTCTTAAAATATATTGATCATCCAAAGAGAAAAATGATGCAAAATACATTTATAAGTTGTTGAAGGATGTGGTTCAGGAGGTGGGAGTGGAGAACATCATCCAAATTGTGAAGGACAACAGGAGCAACCACAAGATGGCCGATCAAAAGTTGATGAATAATAGTAAGTATCAGCTCTTCTGGACCACTTGTGCAACTCATTGCATTGACTCATGTTTAAGGACATGGGGAAAAAAAGGTAGAGTGTGGTTGAGAGAGCGAGGCAGGTGAGCACTTTTGTATACAACCATGGACAAGGATTAAAGCATCAGTATCGGTCGGCTATATTTAAGATACTTATCGGGGCGTATCGCATAGGAGATACACTAAAGATACACACATAAATGGACAGCAAACACAGTTTTATAGACTTTTGCATGAAAAAAAGTTGTATATAAGTATGTAACATGTATCATGCGTAAACACTAAAATGAAGAACACCGTACTGAGAGAAAAGTGTATTCAATTGTGATTGTTCAAAAGGATGAAGTTTTTTACATGTTGTAATGGTCTATTGTTGAATTTCTAAGAAATTTTAAAATCTGTGGACAAATTGATGCAATGTTTTAATTTATTTAACCTAAATCTCTCTCTCTCTCTCTCTCAACAAGAGGGAAAAAAAAAAAGAGAAGTAAAACAAACTTATTTGTTTGATCTTGCCATCCAGCTTCTTATAAATACTACTGGAACATAACAAAAGGGATGGCAGTAACTTGAGCAATCATGAAATGAGATACAACGCTCAATTTTGTGGAAAGATCAACACACTGGGCCTGTCGCAAGGACAAACAACATTAAATAGAAATGATGACACCAAATAATATTAAATAGAAATGATGACGCTAGTGTCATGCTGATTCTTATAGAAATTAAGAATTAAATGGAGTGGAGAAATCAAACGGAAGACACTTATCTGGCTACAAGGACTCTGTAGATATAAACTTGAGGAGATGATCAACATGAAGATGCCATAATTCATGACAAGGAAGATGGATATGAAAGAATGGTAAATCAAGATTGTGAAATCTGTTGGGTAAAAGTGCAGTTGTGCTTCAAATTTGAAAACTTAAATATTACCAACAAGAAGAACAAGCTCTGTTTCGAAAGTGAAATGGTTTTTGTAGATACGTTACGGTAAGTATCAGTGAGTATCGAAAAGATCGGTTCGATATAGTTTGATACAAACTGATACGCATGTAATTCAATTGTTCGGGGCTTAACTATTTGTATCGAAAGTATCGATACGTATCGATGAGTACTGGAGAATATCGGAGCGTATCGTACTGTATAGTACAATACACTTCGATACATAGAAAATTTCTAAATACATGTATCGTATCGGCCGATATGGTACGATACGCACCGATACTTTAAACCATGGTTCTCACTGAACCTTCTGAGGGAGAAGTGTGAGGGGGACTTTGTCAAGACCAACCTCACAAGATTCACCTCAAACTACGTTGCGCTCAAAAGCTTTGAGGTGAAGAAGGCTTGAGTAGTGGTTTGGGTGGAGGGAGTTGGGTTCCAGTGGCAGTAAGGTAGCATAGGTGAACATCTCATCGAAGGAGTTTGGCACCAGCTAAGGTGGTGAAAATTTTAGCCCGAGTAGGCCATGTCCTATGGATGGTGGAGTCTACTTTCATGCCACACTTGTATGTTGTTGTGGATATGATGAATGACCATGTCTGCAATGCGATGCCATGTGGTAGCAGGAGCTTCCTGAAGATTATCAAGGACCGTTGGGAGCTTCAACTTATGTATCCACTGCATAAGACAAGTGAGTATTTTTTTATGTAACTGATGCAGATTAATTACCAAAATAGGCTTGTTTTATTAGGAATAAGCCTAGGGTTGGGTTCCATACATGTTAGGCCTTTGATCCCATGTATTTTGAATGTAATAGACCACTTTTATGGATCTAAAAGGGGGCTCTAAGATTGAGTACGGGATTACTAGTTAGTTTCCTTTTTAGTTGGGTTTGATTTGAGTTATATTTGTTTCCTTAGGAGTCAAGTTGTTAAATGAATCAAGTCATTAGTAGTAAGTTTCCTTTTTCAACTAGTTTCTAATTTCAATTTTTAATAACTATTGTATTAGGAGAATATTTGGTTTCCTTTTTGAGGAACCTTCTATTTTGTAATTCCCTTCCCCATTAACATTATAAATAAAGAAGAGGAGGCTCCTAAAAGCCTAAAATGATTTTGATAAAAAAATAATGGCTATTGCTATTGTTTTCTTCATGAAGAGTTGTCTTGTGTTTGATCAAGGCTGAAGGAATTGGTGTTTGATCCAATTGACTCTTTGCGGCGTGAAGTCCAAGACGTCTCTTCAACTATTATTTCTTTCTTTTCAAAGTTAATTGCAAAGTTCTTCAAATCAGGTAAGAGATCTGAAACTGTGATTGAATTCTGGTTCTGGAAATCTCCAGATTTCTTCCTACTGCCCCTACTCTGTTCTGGAAGATCCAACCAGCCGATATTCCTCCCCTTTTGATCGATTGTTGGGTTTATTAAGAGGGAGGCTCGACCTTAATTTGGGACCAATCAGACCAGGGGATTTTGAGTTATGAAGTTTCTCTCAATTCTGGCCGAATGCTAAGTCTGTCCAGATCTGAATTCTGTTTCTGTTTTGCCTTGCTGAAATATGTTGTCTATTTAATATCCCAGTTCTACTACTATTTAGTCCTACAACTGGTGATAACTGATTTCTGCAATTCTGAGTTCTGAGTTCACTGTGTTGCTGTTTTGTGGAATCGATTCTGGTTTTACCTAATCTGTGATGAAGTTAGTTGCTGCCCTTGTTCCTGAATGGACTGATTCACCTAATAGTAATTTGAAATTATCATATGCTGTTTAATATTCTACTGCTGAGGTTTTCTTGAAGCTATTGGGATCGACTGCAAGGTTTTAGAACCTGCTATCCAGATTTGTTAGTATACTGCTGTTGGGTTACTTGGTGGATTTTGGTTGTTCTTTGGTTTATAAGTTCCTGCAGTATTGGGTCTAGTTTGGTTTGTCAAATCCAGTCCTACATTAAGTGGTATCAGAGCACGGCTGAGAACAATACCCCCACCTTAGCTTTTATTATGGAGTTTCTACAGAAATTGAGAACTGAATTGAAGGCTGAACCGCAAGCTTTGCAGGCTGATCTAAATGCAAGGTTGTTGGCTATGGAAAACCAACCACAACAACCTACCGGTGATTCACATACAATACCCGAAGTGGAAGAAGCACCATTCAATGTAATTGCTCAGTCGGCTAACAGGAGACCTATCCCTAATCTGGGAGCAGCACAAAGGATTCTTGTAGAGGAACCTACTTTAGAAGAACACATAAGGGGTTATTTTGAGAATGAACATCCTAAACATCAGAGGCACTCAAGGGATTCACAGAAAGTCAAGCTTGATTTGAAGGAGTTTGATGGTAGACATGACCCCCAGTTGTTTTATGGTTGGATAGCTGCATTGGATAACTACTTTGACTACTATGACCTATCTGAGGAACGAAAAATTAAACTAGCTCGTGGTAAGCTAGTTGAGGCTGCTCGTGATTGGTGGAGAACATGAGTATGAATTGGAGGACCGTGGTAGAGAACTTACTACTTGGGAGGAGATGAAGCAAGAACTGTTTGATAAGTACTTGCCATGTAATTTTAAAGTTCGCATAAGACCAACTGAACTCTCTTCATCAAGGAAATATGATTGTTGCGGAATATGTGAACAAATTTGATACACTTTATTCTCGCACAGGCATTAGGGAGAGTGAAAGGCAATTACTTTCTCGGTTTTGACTAGGATTACGAGCTGAAATTAATAGGGGAATTGGTGTTGCTAATGTGTATACAGTGAGAGATTGCTTTGACAAGGCTCTTCGAGCAGAGGAACTTTTAGCACAGCCAAGTAGAAGGTTTGGTTACCAAGCTGGGGAGGTCAAGAAAAAATTTTCAGCCACTAAACCTAACACTTTAATACCCCCAAGAGCCACAACTCCTCTATGTGAAGTGAAGATACCTCTATTCAAACCAAAAGAACTTGAAGTCAAGGCTCAAATTGAAGAGATTATTCTTGAAGCTTCAAAAACAGAAGGTCAAGAGACAAAAGATTCCATAAAAGAGTTCTGCATTGAAGAGAGCATAGTAGACAAGACTGAAGCCGTGGACAATGATGTAGTGGTTGAAAGCACTCGACAACAAGTCTTTGAGATTCATGATGAAAAGGAAGAGTTTGTTCCAATCTTTGATGAGAAGGTTACCAACATTGACAACTCTATAGACATGACATTTACAGTTGGTATTGATTCAGAGGTTGAGCATATAAAGTTTGTTATGCCCTCATGGTTCTTTGAAAAGAAAGCTCCACACCTTGAAGACTACCTTCCAAAAGTCTTCAAGCAATCAGAATTTTGTTTGGGAATGGTTAAAGCTGCTACACACATGTTGTTTCTCCCTTATCACTGCAAAATTCGAGGACGAATTTTTTTAAGATGGGGAGAGTTGATGCAGATTAATTACCAAAATAGGCTTGTTTTATTAGGAATAAGCCTAGGGTTGGGTTCCATACATGTTGGGCCTTTGATCCCATGTATTTTGAGTGTAATAGATCACTTTTATGGGTCTAAAAGGGGGGCTCTAAGATTGAGTACGGGATTACTAGTTAGTTTCCCTTTTCCATTAGTTTCTTTTTTAATTGGGTTTGATTTGAGTTATATTTGTTTCCTTAGGAGTCAAGTTGTTAATTGAGTCAAGTCATTAGTAGTTAGTTTCCTTTTTCAACTAGTTTCTAATTTCAGTTTTTAGTAACTATTGTATTAGGAGAATATTTGGTTTCCTTTTTTAGGAACCTTCTATTTTGTAATTCCCTCCCCCATTAACATTATAAATAAAGAAGAGGAGGCTCCTAAAAGCCTAGAATGATTTTGATAAAAAAAATAACGGTTGTTGCTATTGTCTTCTTCATGAAGAGTTGTCTTGTGTTTGATCAAGGCTGAAGGAATTGGTGTTTGATCCAATTGACTCTTTGCGGCGTGAAGTCCAAGAGGTCTCTTCAACTATTATTTCTTTCTTTTCAAAGTTAATTGCAAAGTTCTTCAAATCAAGTAAGAGATCTGAAACTGTGATTGAATTCTGGTTCTAGAAATCTCCAGATTTCTTCCTACCGCCCCTACTCTGTTCTGGAAGATCCAACCAGCCGATGGTCCTCCCCTTTTGATCGATTGTTGGGTTTATTAAGAGGGAGGCTCGACCTTAATTTGGGACCAATCAGACCAGGGGATTTTGAGTTATGAAGTTTCTCTCAATTCTGGCCGAATGCTAAGTCTGTCCAGATCTGAATTCTGTTTCTGTTTTGCCTTGCTGAAATCTGTTGTCTATTTAATATTCCAGGTCTGCTACTATTTAGTCCTACAACTGGTGATAACTGATTTCTGCAATTCTGAGTTCTGAGTTCACTGTGTTGCTGTTTTGTGGAATCGATTCTGGTTTTACTTAATCTGTGATGAAGTTAGTTGCTGCCCTTGTTCCTGAATGGACTGATTCACCTAATAGTAATTTGAAATTATCATATGCTATTTAATATTCTACTGCTGAGGTTTTCTTGAAGCTATTGGGATCGACTGCAAGGTTTTAGAACCTGCTGTCCAGATTTGTTAGTATACTACTGGTGGGTTACTTGGTGGATTTTGGTTGTTCTTTGGTTTATAAGTGCCTGCAATATTGGGTCTAGTTTGGTTTGTCAAATCTAGTCCTACATTAGTGACTAAGTCACATTGCATTTTTTTTTATGTATAGATCACATTATCATAAATTGACAATACCTTCATGTCAACTTCTAGCATACTATCTAAACCCCAAGTATCAATATAGCCATAGACTTCGGATGAATCCGGACCTTATAGAAGCAGTGAAGCAAGTGGTTGCAAAGTTGGAGCCAAACAATACACTACAGGCTGCTTGTAACAATGAGATGAGTTTTGTAGTTCATAGGAATATAATAAGTAATTACCCAAACAGGTTCTAACTTTAACAATTTTCCAAATGGTTATAGATTAAAAGTTTCAGGGATGCCTTAGGGAGTTTTGGTGCTCATGGGGCAGTGGCTGGCCAGGGAACTACTGATGCTTGTATGCAATTCAGTATCTTATTCTCTTACTTACATCAATGTTAAATTTGTGAACTACAAATAACATGCCTTATTGTTGTAATGCAACTGAATAGTGGATGTTGTATGGGGGTGCGGGCCGTGCGGCAGAACAATTGAGAAAGGTGGCAATCAAAGTCCTCTCCCAGACATGTTCTGCCTCTAGCTGTGAATGAAACTAGATTACATTTTCTCTCATCCATCCAAAGAAGCAGAACATATTAGGTTCCCAGCATCTCGCTGACTTGGTGTAAGTGCACTACAACATAAGGCTAAAGATGCAACACATACACATGGGTGTGGAGAATAATAGGAACCAGATTGCGCTTGCCGATTAAGATTGAGCCAGATGACGGGATGCCCTAGTGGATTGGGTGAGGGATAGAGGTGACCTGGTGATGGATCAGCCTGAGGGTAGGGCTGACCCCCAAATAGCAGTCAGATGAGTGCTGATGTGGATAGTTACATGGCTACAATGGGTCAGATACACTAAAAGACCCCCCGATCATTCAACCACACACTTGGCAAGGATGATGAGGACCTGGCTGGTCCACTTCCTTAGGTGCTCAAACTTGCATACCGTCGTCACCTACCCATAGAGGTGGTGATCATAGTTATCAAGGTGTCACCTAAGGCATCTAGGCGCCTTGGAACAATCTTCTCAAAATAGAAACACCAAAAACCTTAGACACAATTTTAATAGCACACAATAAATAAGGTCTTTGACAGCAAATAAGGCATGAACAGAAAAAAAAAACAAAAAAAAACAAAAAAAAACAAAAAAAAAAACAAAAACAAAAAAACAACGAAGAAATTAAGAAAGAATTCTCAGAGGTAATAGACCAGGAAAAGAAAAAAGCTGAATAAAAAAAGTAGGAAGTGTACACAATAGCGGAAACTGCACGGCAATATCTCTCCCACATACTGCGAAATCTCGGCTGCCCTCCAAGATCCCAAAGCTTTATAGTGACATTCCCTTTCGTCACCTTCCTCATATTAAACCCTACCTGTGCACCATAAAAGAAGCACAGAATAATATAATACCCAGCAAAGAATTGTCATGAAGTAGCGTGCTCTAATAAGTAGAATGTCTCTAACTATATGATAATAAAACTAAGACTAGAGAATATAAAATAGATGACAAAATATGCACCGTAGGGATCATGTCTTCACTATATCCTCCAGTCTGCAAAGAAGATCCAGAAACAGTGCCTTAGAAAGGTTGTAGCATTTAAAAAAAAATAAAAATCCTACAGATACTACGAAGAAACAAATTTACTTACAGCAATGACATTCACAAGTGAAGTTTTTCCAGCATTTTGAAGACCTATCAAAGACAACTCCATTTCTTGCTTGAAGAAAAGGCTGCAATTGAATCATGTAGCAAATATATAATCTGTGGCAAGATCCCATTTTCACTAGCAATAAGTACAAGAGCAAACATGCTTATCTCATTCCAGGCATTTGGGATTTTACTTGAAGACCCTGCAGTAAAGAAATCTTACATGGACATGCATCTGGGCTCCTTAGGGCCCAATCAAAGGTTTAAGGTTGGCCATGACCAGCCAAGTTAGACGTACTTCAATGTCATGCAGAAAAGCAAGGAACATTCATCGCAGTATCGAACTAACTAGAGTGCACTAAGAGGGCCAACGCCTGGATGAAACCAAGCAATATAATTTGTGTAAGCAAATGTCTATGGTACAAGCAAATGCCTTGTTTTCATTTTCGGGTCCTACAAATGTCAAACACCAATAAGCTAGTTGAAATTTTGGTCGAAACCGCCAAGATTTCACAAAATGTTTCGGTTTCTACAAAGGTTGAGCGAAAATGGGTGGTACTAAAAAGGAATGCAGGGTTTAGACCTAGAATTTGGTATTTTGGCCAAAATTTTGGTTTACATTACCAATTATAATGTAAGATCGAATCACAAGTGGATATGAGGGTTAGTCACATGGTGGGCCTTCTTTTGTGGCTGGCATATTCTCATACTCAACCCCCTAGCAACCATATTAGCCTGGTCCACCAAGGAGCTATAGTGGGTTCACATTTGCATCATCTTCCTGGTTTGGTGATCTATTTCTTAGGTTGGGTTACCTAGAGTTTGTTCACAATGGCACAAGACTATTGTGTTGGAATTCAAGTGTTTCTTCAAGCATACCATGACATGGCCATCTTTTGTGATAGGGTCAAAGGAAAGGTTTCATCAACAGCAGCAATCTTCTAATGATTTTGAGGCTTCCGGGAGCTCTGTGTGGTATTGACATAATTAATATATAGACTCAGAGGAACAATAGTACACTTATACTTGACTACTTGTAAGTGTACCATTAAATGGTTTTTCTTCATTTCTAATGCATATTTGAGTGTTGTTAATTGAATTTTGAATGTTCTAGTACTAAAATATGTGTAGAATAGGCTATATTAGAGAAAAAATACAGCAGGGTACGCGGCATACACTAGACCTAGGGTTCAAAACCAAACTATCATTTTGGGGGTGTTTTTTTACAATCTAAAGGTTCCAATATGTCTAGAGATTACAAATTAGGGTTTCCCTAAAGTTTCAAGCCAAAATATGACTATATGAGCCTGAAATGGTCAAACAAATTCAGCAACCGAAATGTGCAAGGTTTTAGTCGAAACCCATCGAAATTCCGAAACCTTGCTATTAGGCACCATAACTTTTTTCTTAAAAAGGGGGGTAGGGAGATAGAGAGATTGCCCACATAAAGAAAATATATTATACATAGCAAGATTTGAATATAGTCACACCTAATGACAACCTAAATTTGGATGCCTACGAATCAGTTCTTAGGAAGTTTTGCTTGTCCTTATAACATAGATAGACATGACAATTGGCAGTCCTGCACTAATTTTTTTTTTATCAGCAATGTTCAGATGCATGCCTGAGGCACAAAGCAAGGTGAGGTGCACCTCATCTCTCAGTGTGTGCCTAGGCATGCCTTTCTGAGCCTCCACTGAGAGGCAACGAAGTAAGCACCTCAAAGACAGTGCATGTTTGCACACCATCCCCACCCCCTACAAAAAAAAAAAAAACCACTTAGTTAATTGAAAAATCAATAGTACAACTTAAAGTATCATAGCATTTTAGTTACTAAGACATGTATTGTCAGAGCTATTTTTCTTTTATTGCTACTCTCAAACCCTAAACTAAAGAGAACAAAGAACCCCAGACTCAGAGTGAAAAGAAGGGGGACTGAAAGCTTGATTGAAGGTCAGTGTTTGAAGGAGTTCTAGGCAGCTTCAAAGTTCCAAGAAAGTCATTTTCCCCCTTTTTCTTCCTTTGTCCTTTTACTGCTCATCATCACCCTCCGCCCCCCTAGCAGCCGCCAATCCCCGATTTGGACTGAATTTGACGCCCTGTTCAAGTGGACAATGCTCTGTTTAAAGGCAATTAGAAACTCCATTATGGTCTGCAAATAGGCTGATTTCTTATCAATTTATTAAACTATTTGATATGTACATGTGTTGATAGTGTTTTAATATATAATACATGCTTATAAGCAAAACAGTGCGTCTTCCGGTGCCAAGGAAGTGGCGAAGGAAATGAAGTTCCATAGGTCATATGGCACAAGATTGTACTACTGATCGAGGTAGGCCTGAACAAAATCAGCCTTACCTTGACCGCCTTTTTTTTCAGGTGTTTGAGCTCTTTGTAGAGTTTAGCTCCAGATGTGGGCCCCACAAACTCCGGAATGTACTTCTCGCAAGGCTTTCTGAGCATCTTCATGTGACAAAACACTACAAAAGCAGTCCATCAAATGATTGCCGATAGTTTGTCTCCAAGGTCAGGTGATGATCAAAGCTTGGTTTTTTAGGAGATTGTGCGTATTGTTGTGCCTGCTTTTTAGCCAAGTCAGCTCCTAGTTTTGTATAACAAAGCGGTATGCATCTTATGTCACATAACCAATGTATCAGGTTTTTGGCACATGTAATCTGACCAGTTTCCCTTTCTTCAGAATATGGAACTACCACTGAACTTCTCCGACCCCGAACATTGGCTGGGCTAATAACCAGTACCGAGCATCTAATCTTTTTTTTTTCCAATCCCCAGTTTTACTAACTCCTCTGACTTCAAAATGAATTTAGTAAAAGTACATGTCTGGGATTATTCATGTGACACATGAGTCCCAGAAAGTGATTCGAGTGACTATATGGGCCTTGAGTGAGGCTTTTAGAGAAACTAAATACCTTCATCAAAAGACATGTCATATCAATTACAAACCATCATATGCAAATAAAAACTGCCATAATTACTGCAAATCCCATCACCCTGAATCTGCTAAAGCTGAAAACTAAACTCAAAAACCTCAGGCTAAAGGAAACAGTTGGATAGAAAATGCCCTAGTAATATATCGAGAATCAATGTTGAACCTCACATGCAAGTATTGAGGCACCAACCCATGACACTGAAAAAAAAAAAATCTGCTCCAAATGTGCAACAAAAAGCATAGGCCACAGGCCCAGCTGTGAACCTAGGCCTGGCCTAGCCAGATAGGTGCTTGCTCACTGACCTAAATGAACTCAAATTCTTGATTGCCTACCCCCTTCAATATGAACAATTCAACAGTTTACCCTTTTTTTAGGGTCTTCATGGAAAATATACATGACAAGGAAAGTCACATATTACTTTTAATGTCACATCATCCCAAACTGGTTTTTTCTATGCCTTTCTTCCATTATCTCGATTCTTTCTTTAATTTGAATTATTATCCTCCTCTTGTGTATCTTGTTAAACTGTCATCTATTTCACTGGTAAATTGATGGAAGCACCACAGAGAAAATCTTATGTGACCAAAAGAAACATGTAACAAGCAGGATTGGACATATCATTGAACTATAAAAAGCTAGGGTACTATTATCAAAAAGTCCCACCTACGTAATGACAAGAAAATCAAACTAAGCCATCCATAGTGCATCATATTACAGGTCAACCTCCTGCATTTCTGTATCTAAATTTTATGAATTACACTGTTATCATGAACCGATTTTGGTTAGAAACACAACTTTTGGCATTAACTAGAACTCCTAGAACGGCTTGAAAATGCAAATTATGTACCCTTCAAACCATAATCAAACGAAAAGTAAACACAATTCGCCAAATCTTTACATCCCAACAAACATCAAACACCCTCACGAAAAAAAAAATTACTTTGGTATCCCGTACATTAATAGTTTGATTAAAAGAAGAAGAAAAAAAATTGAAGTGCAGTATTTTTGTGTTGTCAAATCTGAACCCCATAATGTTAATAGTTAACACATAATAACTGAGGACCAAAGAATGAGAAAAAAGGCAAGGAGTAAGTATACAATGCCGCAGATTGAATCAGAACATAAGAATAACCCATGAAAAATAAGAACAATGTTCCTGAAAACGATACATATTTATTGAGCACAAGAGACACAATAATAACAGCATAATATTTACCTTCGCAGCCAATTGAGGAAAGCTTCCCACAACCCCATCGAAGAATGATAGGAGAGCTGAAAAGAATGTAAAACAGGAGAGAAGAGAATTAAGGAATTAGGGTTTTGGTTTGAGAACGAAGACGGAAGAAAAATCTGTGGGAGCTCGACTTTAAATTGACTCTAGCCTTCGCAAAGCTTCTTTGCCCAAAAGTTCGTAAGCGACGAAGAGACGAAGAGACGAAGAGACGAAGAGGGGAGAGTCAGGAGACTACCTCAAAAACTATTCTTAATTGTA
Source organism: Macadamia integrifolia (assembly GCF_013358625.1). Taxonomy (NCBI): domain Eukaryota; kingdom Viridiplantae; phylum Streptophyta; class Magnoliopsida; order Proteales; family Proteaceae; genus Macadamia; species Macadamia integrifolia. Next base: position 55,908 of record NW_024868412.1, on the reverse strand, counting down.
ATAAACAAATTCTACCAAAAACAATTTTGTTATAAACAGAAAGCGTTAATTCCAAAAATAATTTACCAAATATATCAGCCTTAATTTGGGAGCCCGGTTTCGCGGTTGTTGCATTTCAATTGCCGGATGCTGCCACGTGGCCGTTCAGATTTGGTCCATATAATTTGCTTAGAGGTTGACGTTCCGAAAAAAATAAAAAAGTCTAGGCAAAACAGTCACAGTACGTAGGTATAATTAATTTGAGAGTACGTTTTACAACGGACGAACCATTGATTTAATCCCATCAAATCTTTCTCGTTCAACTGCTAACCAAAAAACCGGCTGCAACCGTTGTCTCTTTCCCCTCTCTGCATCTCTATCCTCCTTTCGCCTTGCCTTCTCCCCTCCATTGTGAACCCGGCAGCCCTTTCCCCGTCTTTTCTCCTCTCCCTCTCCCGCTTCATAAATCGAGTGTTTTTTCTCCAATTCATCACTTTTGATTGTATCCTCTTTAATTTTCTGCTTCTAGTGATTTGGGTTTCTTCACTATTGTGATATTTTAGTTTTTTCTTAATCTATTCGTTTTTCACTGTGCGAATGACTGATTTCTAAGACAAACTTCTAAGCTCTTTGATCTATGCTTGGGTCTTTAGGAGATGATGACTACGATGGAATAGGTACTATTCCAAAATTATGGACAGTTTCTTTTCTGAAGCTTAATTTTGTGAGATCTCAGATGTAGACTCGGTAATTATGATGGTTTGGTAAGGTTTGTGATAGTTTTTGGAAAAACAATGGTGTAGAACCAGGATGCCTCTTTCTTCATCCCAATTCTTCCATAGTGGTGAGTTTTAGTGAAGACCTCTACATGGTTATGTGACTACTAACTTTTCCAGGCTCAGGAAGAAATGAGCTTCATCAGCAACTCATTGATGTGGAAACCACTATAATAAAACAAAATTTATGATGATACAACGGTTGAGTTTCAACCCTAACATAAATGCAAAAGTTTCCATATGCCAAAACAAAGCTTTCAAAATATAAACTCATGGGACGGCTGATGGTGGTCGTCAAAGTATTCTAGACATACATGGATGCACGTAGGGATGTAAACCGATTCGAATTTAGATGTTTATCAGATATCCGAATATTATCTAATTTGATATATTATTCAATTAGTAAACCAGTTTGACCTATATCGATTATGGAATTATAACTCTAATTATTGGTTTCATTGGAAATCTACACACTACCCATTCTTAGAAATGTGTGGTTTTTTTCTTTCGCAAATGATGGATTAATGGATTATATATATAACATGGCATTAGAAAATGTCAAATCGTACATATGGTTAAAAAAAATGTGCAAAATTCATTATAGAACATCCCTGCTGCAATGAGTGCCAAACCCTATATTCATAATTTGAAGGTAATGCTCAACTACTTGGTGCACTTCTAGTCTCATACTCGTTAGGGTTAGGGTTAGGGTTAGGGTTAGGGTTAGGATTATGACTTTAAGAATAGGTATATTATCAAAATATCCTGATAAAATTGTTTAAAATAAAGGTAATATAGTGATATCTCATATATTTGAAAAAAAAAAAAAAAAGTCAAAATTTACAATCAAATAATTAATTAGCTTGATATTATCTGATTCAAAATGGAAATATTCAAATTCAAATTCGAATATTGTTCAAAAATCAAAATTTCGGATTCAGAGAACCCTACAATGTCAGCCATAGTCGCCATTATATATGTTAGACACACCATTCAAAATGATTTAAAAAAAAAAAAAAAAAAAAAAACTCTTTATAGCCATTGGTTTTTAAAGTTTTATCTTGTCATGGGTCAACTTTGTTTGAGTGAAATTTGACATGTGAAAAGGTGACCTCCAACCCTACCTATTCACAACATTTAAGAATAAGACCATTAAAACTCATTATAATGTCTTCCGTTATATGTGAATATTTGAACTACCCTTAATTATTCCAAGTATTCCATTGGAGCACTAAAACTACTAAGTAAAGGGATTTTTGCTTCTTCATCATTAATGACGGAAAACTTGTTTATATTTTTGATTTAACACATTGAATCAAATAATAAGAGTATCTCTCTCTCTCTCTCTCAAGAGACCTTTATTGGTTTAGCAGACCAATGAAAGGGCACATGAGAGCATATTCAGTATATAAAGGGGGGCAGCATGGTTTTTTTACACCATGCATAATCTAAACGTTTCCTGGGCTATGGGCTATATTGACAGGGTTCATTTTCCTTTATTTTTTTCCCTTGATTCGAGGACTCAAATTAATAAAAGGAATTTGAGTAATAAATACATTAATACTACTGCTAAGATTAACTTAAAATAATATGATAAGCCGTTTTTAACAAAGTGAACACAAAGAGGTTCTTACCAAGAAAAAAAAAAAAAAAAAACACATTTTTTTTTTAAATGGTAAAATACATATAAAAAGTTAAACAGGAGAATATGCCAAGTCCATGGTGTGATCAGTGATGCAACCTCTAGATCTGCTGCCCAACCCCTCACCCCCACACCCCCTCTCAACCCAAAAAACCACCCTCTAGATTTGCTGCCAATTCTACCTTCAGGGGTTATGTTACGAGTTATTCATACCAAATGTCTATCTTGCTATGGAAATATTACAGACCAGTTTACCCAAAAAAAAAATTAATAAAAAAATTGCAGACTTAAAACTTATTTATAGTGATATAGATATCAGCCAAAAACAAGATCTCCCAAGGCCAAGTGTTGTCCTTCCTCTTGATCCAAGTTACCATCTCTTGTGAGTCTATCAAAGCTTCTACGATAGAGCATCCCATCTGTATTGATCTGTGGATCCCTTGTTGGATTTCTCGTGCATCTACAGTTGCTTCTTGGAGGTTTCCTGCATAGCCATAATCTGTATGTATATATGCTGAAATAAATTGATTATTGAGGATTGTTATTGCTACCTGATGAGGGTATTTCTTCTCAACCATGGCACGGGCAAGAACCGGTCCTGACCAATGCTGCACCTCGGTCCACCATCAGGCCTTGCTTCTACCTCGGCCCTCCATCAGGCCGTGCTGCCACCTCGATCCTCCATCAGGTCGTGCTACCACCTCGGCCCTCCATCAGGCCTTGCTTCCACCTCGACATCTCATCAGGCCGTGCTGCTACCTCGGCATCTCATCAGGTCGTGCTACCACCTCGGCCCTCCATCAGGTCATGCTGCCACCTCGGGGCCTTCTCACGCTGACCAGTCACCTTGGCTCGGCTGACCTATCACCTCGGCTCAACACAGTCAAGTAAGGCACCCAGAAACGTGCACACATCCACTCCTACATTCAAGGGACGTGATCCCTGATCACGGGGCAGGACTCTATCCACTACACGTCATCAGAGGCGTCCACCCCTCTCACGACTTGCACCTCCGATATCAATGGAGAATATTCTCAGAATATGCCCTAGAACCCAGAATAATCCCAGAATCACAAAGCCACTCCCTCAAGGACTCTACGCCTGAATCGGACTCTCCACAAACACCCTCCTTCTCTCTCCATCAACAGCCTATAAATACCAAGATAAGCCTCCATCATGGGGGATCGATCACTCACTTCTTCTTTTACTGAAAAAGCTCTCTTGAGCATCTGCTGTGGAAAGATCTGACTTAGGCATCGGAGAGTCCCCTGTCGGGTCAACCCGGCTCTCCCCTGTCATCCCTTCTGTGCAGGTCAGTTGGAGCACCAGGAACTGCAGGGAAGGTCGTCTGGTCAATTTTTACTGTGTCAGATTGGTGCCGTCCGTGGGAAGCAGTTACAAAAAGTCACCTTGGACCAATGCAATTAAGGAGTGAGAAGGTCGTTTCTTCTACGACAACACGATTAAGATCCACCCGCGAGTTACCACCTGGACGTCCCCCTTCACCACCAATGGCAGAGTAGGAAAATATCCCAGTAGAGACCCCTCCATGAGGACCCAGCGAACCAGGCCTGATGCACAAGTTGCCTAGGGAGAGGGGGATCAGCGCGAGCAAAACCCTTAGCTATCTCGCCATGTCCCATCATCCCGGGTAATTCACCCGAACATAGAAGAGCAAATGCAAAGCTTACAGCTGTAGGTGTTAGCAACAAACATATTGGTGCGGGACTTCATATGCCAGTTCGGCTCAGCACTTTCAGTGCCACGGACTAGTTCAGCTCAGCCTCCTAGGCCTGTTCAGGGCAGGCATCTCAACGACAAATCTCTTGACAACAGTGTCACCCCTCAATCAACAGCTAGGAGGAGGTTAGCCAGAACATCACGAATTGTTCACTCGGTACCACTCCGCTCTCCTACCGATGGGCCCAGGTAAGGTCCCATTCTAGCCCAGAATGGGAGAGCTCGTCGTTCCAAGTGTCACCGGAGCCCAGAGACACATGATGTCCGTAGATCCCCACCTTGAGTAGGAAGACGCCAGCTGTCGCCTCAAAGACTCACTAGAGGAGTGTGTCCGCACAGAGAAGAACGAGAAAATTCTCAAAGGACAGCTCGGCGAGATCAACCCATTGGGGGTCAGGGCTCGCCCACCAGGCTTACCAGAGGCCTACCACGATAAGGTCAGGATCGGCCTAGCGGTCACCAAGGCCAAGGAAGAAGCCCCAGAAGAGGTGAAAGGGCACGACGATCCCCAAATCATCGAGCCGAGGTGAGAAGGGACAACCTGGAGAGCCGCATCCAGCGCCTCACTGAGCAAGTAGAAGGAATGCAGAGGTAAAGGCACCCGGCCATCATAACTGTAACTTTGGCCCATAATGCACTATCTGATGAACTGATAGACGCTGAGCTGCCCTCAAATTTCATGATACCCATCTTCAATGGATATAACGGCACCTTAGGTCCCTATGATCATCTATTGTATTACAGCTCGGCCATGACGGTTCATGGTAGGTCAGATGCCGTTCTCTGCCGAGCCTTCGCAGCCTCATTAAAAGGAGCAACGCTGGTATGGATGTCGAACTTGTGGCTCTGGTCCATTCGCAGCTATGAAGAGCTGACAAGAGCATTCCTCACACGTTTTCAAGCAAGTATGAAGTAGAAGCAAACTACGCAAAACGTGATGAACATGAGGCAGGGAGCGAGAGAGACTGTAAGAGAGTTCCTTGCCCGATTCACCAAGGAGACACTAGAGGTAAAAAAACCTACCGGAAGGAGTGGCGTATAGCACGTTGTGCAACGGGATAATGCACTCTGATCTGGTCTAGTATCTGGCCCTTGACTTGCCAGAAACAATGCCTGGTTGTTAAGACGATGCAATCAATACGCCAACATGAAGAAAATCCTGGCCGCCAGAGGGATAGGTGATCAGTCGGAGAAGGAGAAGAAAATGACTCTGAGACCTAAGGAAGATTCTCGTGAGCCGAAGAAGTACAGAACAGATCGATCGCTTGACACTGATGAACCCGAGTGATATAAACTTGATCGTTCCGGAACAAACCTGCTCTTAGAGATCCAAGATCATAAGTATTTTCGCTGGCCCAGGCCAATGACAGCTAAACCAGAGGAGAGGAACCTCAACCGGTATTGCCAATACCACCGAGACTATGGACATGACACTGAAGACTGCAAGTCTCTAAAAAGGGAAATTGATGAGCTCATCAAGGCTGGATACCTCAATAAGTATTTGAAGCAGAAATATGGTGGGAACTGGCCCGAGCCAAGGAGAGATGATTCCAAGCCGAGCTGAGATAGGGCTGAGCCGTCCAAGGAACCAGCCACGGATCGAGCTAACTCTTACGATAACCAGTCTGTGGGTCCAACTATTCTAACAATTATGGGTGGACCCACAGCAAAATCAGTCATAAAAGCCAAAGCCCACGCACGGTTCGTATGCATCACGGAACAACCTGTCAAAGCCTTCAGAACGGATCCACTCATTACATTCTCTAACAGATATCTGGAAGAGTTGAACTGGCCTCACAACGACATTGTCGCAGATCAATTAGCGGTGGAAAACCACCCCTTCCATAGGGTCCTAGTGGACACAGGAGCCTCCGTTGACCTCATGTCCTATGAAGCCTTCACAAAACTAGGGCTTGGCATTGGGACCCTAAAGCCAACTCCAGGACCCTTGTACGGATTTTCTGGCACACCAGCAAAGCTGGAAGGAGTTGTAAACTTGCCTGTAACCATCGGATAGGGAGCTCAGATAGCCACTACCATGGTTTCTTTTATGATTGCCAAGATCGCCTCACCCTACAACACAATCCTTGGCCGACTTGGTCTCAATGGCTTTGAGGCAATTGTGTCCACTAAGCACATGAAAGTCAAATTTTTGACAGTAATGGAGTTGGTGAATACAAGTCCAGTCAGAAGGAATCCCGGGAATGCTATGCAAATTTCATAAAATCTGTCAAGAAACCATGCTCGAGCCTAGCATGTACGGTAGAAATTGTTGATTGTCGAGATGAAATCCTCCTGACCCGAGCCGAGCCAGTAGAATAGCTGCTTACTGTCCCAATCACTGAGGCCAGTAGACACTTTTATCAGTAGACAGTTTTATCAGTAAATTGCATTGAAATCCCATCGATTGGGTGTTAATCTTATAGATTTTATATTGTCAGCACCTTAGCTTCCATATCTCAATTATTCAATTTTATTCACGGAGCGGATTAGATTCTATTTCGAAGCAATGTATTTGTCCCAAGTGCATACAACACATCAATATACTATGAAGCTTCTCCCAAATATCTGACTTTTATAAGGAAACAAAGACCTTAACAACTAAGGCATAAAGACAGGCTACAACTCGATAGCATCTAAGACCGAGCTACAGCTCGGCATCATCTAAGATCGAGGTACAAGCTCAGTAGCATCTAAGACTATGCTCAAGCTAGGCACTATCAAGACTAGACCCTAGTTTGACAACTTAAGCCCTCACGAACTAAGGCATGTAAGCCCAAGCCCCAGCTCGGCACTTCAAGCCCTTATGCATTATGGCACGCAAGCCTAAGCTCCAGCTCGGCACATCAAGCCCTTACGCATTAAGGCACTCAAGCCCGAGCTCCAGCTTGGCACATCAAGCCCTTACGTATTAAGGCATTCAAGCCCGAGCCCCGGCTCGACACATTAAGCCCTTACACACTAAGGCAATCAAGCCTGAGCCCTGGCTCGGCACCTTAAGCCCTTACACACTAAGGCACGCAAGCCCGAGAACGGTTTGGCATCTCAAGCCCTTACGAAATAAGGCATTCAAGCCCGAGCACGGCTCGGCATCTCAAGCCCTTATGAACTAAGGCATTCAAGCCAGAGCACGGCTCGGCAACTCAAAGACTTGCACCAAGGCGAGAAAGCCCGAGAACAGCTTGGCATCTCAAGCCCTTCTGAACCAAGGCATTCAAGCCCGAGCACAGCTCGGCACCTCAAGACCTTATGCATTAAGGCATGCAAGCCCGAGCTCCAGCTTGGCAGCATCTAAGACCGAGCTCTAGGTCGGCACCATCAACGATACCTTACCCTAGTTTTCGTAACTCAAGTGTCACACCCCGTTCACACAGAACCGGACCGGTGACCGGGTTAACACCGGTTAACCCAAACCTTCCAGGATCATCTGATACAGTATCCAACCACAGTATACACACAACTAAGAAAGTGTTCATCAGTTCAGCAGAAGACTTAATTTACCTATAAATATTCCCATTATACTTGATACCTAAATTGTAATACATAGTTAAGTACATGTGGGCCCGCAGGCATGATATTTACATAAAATAATACAATTTACATATCAAGTACACAAAAGGGATCATCAAAAACACAAAGGATACAGCTCAGCTCGGTATCAAAAGTATAGCTCAGCTTGGTATCAAAAGGTAAAGCTAAGCTCGGTATCAAAAGGTAAAGCTCAGCTCGGTATCAAAATAAAAGCTCAGCTCGGTATCAACAGTAAAGCTTAGCTCGGTATCAAAACTAAAGCTCAACTCGGTATCAAAACTGCGGTCCCGCAGCACAGCCCTCGCACGAGCAATCCGTGCCGTTCTCTAATTCCTCGGGGACCCACCAATCCTCTTCAGGGAATTCAACTGTGGGGCCCGACCCATGCTCTTCAGGTTGATGACCTACAAAATCATCTAAAAGAGGTGCACAAGTGGGATGAGCTCACTAGCTCAGTAAGTGAAGAGAAGGACCACACAGCAGTCCATACAACAAATCACAACCATATGCACTATATGTTATGCAATTCATTTTAAATCACATCCACCTAAACAACATTACTAAGTCTTTGGTTTAGTGCTACTACAACCACAGTGCGTGTATACTCCGGGTACGAGCCACGAACTCCATCCTGCGATACGCCTATAAGGCTGTCGGAGAAGGCCCACCGTGAGTACTAAGAAAAGTACAGCATGCCGACTACCGGCTCTCAACATAAAGTAAATGACAGAAAATAAAGGTACCGACTCCAACAATTTAAAAGCAGTACGATTGGCCCTCTTGAATATACCACCGAGGTTGTCGACTGTCCTAATGACCAGCCGGGCGTATGTCTAACTGCCACAGTGACCCAACAACCGCGACCATTGCTTCCCCCCAAATGGTAACCCAACACCTCAACCCCTATTGGGAAGGGTCGTAGCACGGGAAGATGATAATCCTAAACCGCATGCTCCTATATGACATAGTACGATTGCATAGTACCACCGCGTCCCATTCCACGGGTCACCCATACACTCGTTTCCAAGCCGACTACGACATCTAGTCTATTAATGCATTATGCACAATGATGTCAACATTCATCACATAAGCACATCATCATTTGACATTGAGAAAATAAACATAACACACATGGCATAAAAATATGAGGATGGCTAAGCTACATAGCATTTGCATGATGACATGGCTAGTCTAGATACAATTAAATGAATGCCAAACAAGCCTTGAAACAAGGCCAAACGTCCTCTCCCCACTTACCTATAGTGTACAAAGACTCACGCTCGATATGGGTGAGATCCGGTGCGAGAAGCGTAAGTTTTGGTGAACCTATCATAAGTGACAGGGGTTACTATTTCACCACCTTGGGGTCAAAATTAACAAGATTTTGTGACAAAATCATGTTTAGAATCCCAAAAGAAGGTCGCACGTCCGTTTTGGATCCGTTCGGACGTAGAAATCACGTTGGGAGTCTCTCGGGTGGGTCGGACAGTCCACCTGTCTTGACCCACCAGTCAGACCCACCGGTCATGATCTGCGGGTAGGTCGACCCATAGGTTGGGCCCGTCGATTGGCCCCAAGGGCCCTGCTAGGACCGAAGGGCAGGTTGGCCCACCGGTCGACCCATCAGTTGGGCCCGTCGGTTGGCCCCGTGGGCCTGCCCTCTCAGGCGGGTGCCCTCAGGCGGGCCATTTGGCCCATCGACCGGTTTGGCCCACCGGTCTTGGTGGGAAAATGTCATTTTTCCCCAAACCTTCCCCAACCTTTGGGGAATCAAATGGGGCTTTTCCAAACCCATTCTCCACACATTCAAGGTCTAATAAGATGGTTCTAACCTAAATCTAGGTTATATTTAAGGAATGGAAGCCATCTTACCTTCTTTGCTCAAGAACTCGTTCAAAGACCCCAAAATCACTTCAAATCACCAATGCTCCTCCAACCGTGGAAACACTTCTTCAAATCCTTCAAAATCAACACATAAATCATCTATTAAACCTTAGATTCATCACCTCAGGGGGGATTTATGAGACCTCAAGAAACTCTACCCAAATCAAGGGTTTCATTTGGGTATGGTGAAAGTTTAAGGAACCCAGCCTTTGCTCACCTCTAAACGTAGATCTCGTATTGGAGATCACTCTTCCGGCGTCGGAATGGGAAGATCAAACCTCGGCGCCGCTGACATCCATTTCTTCTTCCTCTTCCTTCCCTTTTCCTCTTCTTTCCCTTATTTTCTCTCTCCTCTTTACTCTTCTCACCAAACGCCCGAGTGTCATAAATGAGAAAAAGGAAAAACATAATGATAGCTATTTATACTTTTTAAAACATCTTGTAACCTCATGGGTGGGTCACTCAGGTGGGCGGATGCGCCCACCTGTGACCGCCCACCTGAGGGTCAAAAATTGGCCACCAAGTGGGATTTTGATGGAATTCGACTCTCGGCATGAATCTCACTCTCGGCATAAGATACAATATATGTATGCGCTTTAAGATACGACTACATACCTGCTTTATCCGTACATGGCCTTATGATATGTGCATGTACACGGCTTGGGTACACCCGTCTCCTCTAGCACTGACTCGGACTTGTCTGGCCAGCCGGTGTTCAAAGTCACCCTTGCCATCATGGTCCATAAGGAACCCACCTTAACCCTCTCCGGTTTGGATCCTGCATAGTTAAATCGGGTCAATCATGTAATCAGACCGGGTTTAAGAAGTAGGGTATTACATCAAGACCTTACTCTAAGGCATGAAGAACTAGCTTCAGTTCGGCACCTTTAATCCCAAATCTGGGTTAGGCATACTTGTACAACAGTCCAGGTCCAGGCATGATGTTTCACCATACAAAGACACATAGGACCGAATCAAGTTCAATTGAAAAATGGAATTACCTTACAGAAACTGAAGATACACAATGAGGGAAGAAAAAAAAAATCCATTAATGGAGGGAAGAAACCCTCAAAAGTTACATCAACTCCCAAATGGGATTTTTACAAAAAAAGAAGAAGAAGAGAAGCAAGAAGATTACATCACTCCCACAATCGAAAAAAGGAAAAAAAAGAAAGAAACAAGACAAAAAGGAGAAGCACAACATCAGTACTGCAGAAGTTGGGGAGCTGGATCAGGAAGGAGCAAGTTGGATCACTTGGTAGCTTTAGGGTTGGCTTGGGTCACCTCCTCACCGACCTCAGCCCGACCAACGAGCTGTACAGAGGGAGTTGGGGCAGGAGAGCTCTGCTTATACTCAAAGAAATTGTAATCAGGCGTCTTGCCAAGGACAAACTGAATGGCATCTTCTGAGCCAGCCTGAATGAGGAGACGTCGACGTCAACTAGCCATTTCTGACCAACTTCAGAGTTCAGCCTCCACAGCGACGATCTCATCGTTCGAAGCCAGCTCGGATTGATGTTTCTTCTCCAGCTCGAAAATCTAAGCTGAGTGTTCAACTTCTTTCTTTTTGCTGGCCTCCTGAGCTTCAGCCAGCTCGCTTTGGAGTGTGTCTTTCTCCTTGACAAGGCTGCTGTTGATCCTGAGCTGCTTGGCCACCTCGTGCTCCAGCTCGCCAGCCCTCTCCTCATGGTCTTTCGCCCTCTGTTCCTCAGATCGGGCCTTTCTCTTCTCATTCTCCAATTGGCCCGTGCCATATGAAGCTCCCCCTGCAGGCGCTTTACCTCATCATCCAACTTCTCATGGGCAGCGGCCATCTTCTCAAACTGACTGGCTGCCTCCACCGCATAAGCGAAAGCCTGCATTTATCCAATGGAGCCATGAATACTAGGAACTCAAATAAATACAAAGGGTAAGAGGCAAGAAATACTTAGGTCCCCCATCCGGGCATAGACCTACTCCGCGAAGTCAACATCAGGCAGCTTCCTCACGTGGATAACATCCTTCTTAGGACGGCTACGGAGGCACCAAGTTCGAGCTACCAAGGGGTCCAAAACGGTGCCATTCTCTAGCAATTCCACTCAGGGGTCTGCGGGCTGCTTCCCCGTTTGAGCCACCTTTGGAGGGTTTCCATGCTGACCCTTCTCAACTGGTGAGCGCCCCCTTTTTTAGTCGTCGGATCCTGGCCCAGTTCGATCAGGTGTGCCAGTTTGCCCTGGCGCCTTCCCTATCGCGCCAGCTGGTTCCTTTCCCTTCGTAAAGCCCGGATCCCCGTGCCGAGTTGAATATTGTACAGGAGCGAGCATCTCCTTCCCTTGCTTGCCCCCAATAATAAGGGGCGAGGACTTGTTGCTTACGCCAGCGGGAGGGGTGACCTTCACACCCGGGTTGGGGCTAGCCACAACCTTGCCCTTGTCATCGGCCTTCTTGGCAGCCTGCTCGGTCGCATCTTTCTTCCTCACCTCCGCTGCAGCCGCGACTAGGGCCTTATTGTCTACCTTCACTTTAACCGCTGCAAGACGAGAAAGAATCGAGCTTTATCAGTACTGGGAACATGCTAAAACATCAAAAGGCTGAGTTGAACCACAATAACCGGACTCGATCGGACTCTCACCAGGGACTTCACTAAGCTCAAACTCCAGGAGGAAGTCTTCATCCTGTAGCATGCGAACATCCACAACCTCCCCACCCAAAAACATGTGATATGTTTGGAGGCCAGTTGGGGAGAGCTTGGGTGCTCGGTTTAGCACGGAGAGGGTGGGCTTGACCCAGCTGCTTTTGAAGGGGTTCCCCTCCATCGCCACGTAGAAGGACCTCTCCTTCCACTTCTTCACCGAGGAGGGCATGTTGAGGAACATCTTCAGGTCGCTGTAAGGACCATCCCTCTCCCTCTTGGTGAAATAGTACCACCCTGAGGTGTGCCTCTTCACCAAGAACATCTTCCTGAACAGATCTAGCATTGCGGTCTGACCCAACTTCGAGACAAACACCTCAAAGCCAAGAATAGTCCGCCATGAGTTAGGAGTCAGCTGGCTGGGAGCGAGGCACCAGTGGTCCAGGACTGAGCTGACCAGCTCGGGCATAGGAATCCTCAGGTCGCTCTAGAAGGCCACATCGTAAAGGGTAACCTCATCCCCAAAGGCGTCCACTCGTTCGTTCTCGTTTGGGACGCGCATCACCATGTAATCTAGGATGCCATATCGACTCCGGATTAGATTAAGCACCTTGGGAGTCAGGATGCTTGGGGTATTCACCGTGGTCTTCTTCTCTCCAGAGGAGGAGGTAGAGCCTTTCCCCTCGGACTCTGCTCGGCTGACCTCAGGGACTTCGGCACCCGAGGGGCCCGCACCTGGAGTACCTGCTGCTGCAGCACTGGGGGCTGAGCTGAGGCAGTTGAGCCAGCTCCAACCCTGCTCGGGATGATCTCTAGCGAGACCACCTCCATAGACTCAGAGCCTGAGCTAGTTCCCGAGCCCGAGCTACCGTCATAGTCAGAGCCGTCGTCAGAGCCCTGACTGCTGGAAGTGTCATCACTAAAGGATGAAGGATCGGGAATTAGGCACTCAGGGTGATTTTCCCCAGGCCTCACGATAATCAAGGGGTCTGGTTGGGCGAGTCTGGATCACGTGAGGACACCATGTTGGGATCTCCGGGGCTAGTGCTAGGGTATGCGAAAGGCTGAGCAGAGGACTGACGAGTCACAACCATAATAGTACTTACTTGTTGCAGGAAGAACTTGGAAGGATGAGCGAGAAGGAGCGCTGTTCACAATACCGTGCTGCTCTGAAACTCTTTGATAGTCCGTGCTGAAGATGGGAGCGAGCTGAGCTGACTTTTATCACAAGATCGAACGACAAGACTTCTGGGAAAGATGTACACTATTTATAGAAGAAGGCGGTGGAGAATGAATAGCTGGATCTTGTCGAAATCAATGGCGGACAGGAGCAGTCTCTTTGCCTGCCCGAGGTGAGGTAACAGCTCTGAGACACATGGCATATGAGCGCATTTCGTGCCTAGTGGAAGGCGCACGATCGGAAATATCAGCGAAATTTAATGCTCTAGCTGTCCGAGCTGAATCGCTAGAGTGGGAGCTAGTGATGAGGGTATTTCTTCCCAACCACGGCACGGGCAAGGATCGGTCATGACCAATGCTGCACCTCGGTCCACCATCAGGCCGTGCTTCTACCTCGGCCCTCCATCAGGCCGTGCTGCCACCTAGGCCCTCCATCAGGCCATACTGCCACCTCGGCCCTCCATCAGGCCACCTCGGCATCTCATCAGGTCGTGTTATCACCTCGGCATCTCATCAGGCCGTGCTGCCACCTCGGCCCTCCATCAAGTTGAGCAGCCACCTCGGGGCCTTCTCATGCTGACCAGTCACCTCGGCTTGGCACAGTCAAGTGAGCCACCTAGAAACGTGCACACATCTACTCCTACATTTAAGGGACGTGATCCCTGATCATGGGGGTAGGACTCTATCCACTGCACGTCATCAGAGGCGTCCACCCCTCTCAAAACTTGCACCTCCAATATCAATGGAGAATATTCTCAGAATATTCCCTAGAACCTGGAATATTACCAGAATCACAGAGCCACTCCCCTCAAGGACTCTACGCCTGAACCGGACTCTCCACAAACGCCCTCCTTCTCTTTCCATCAGTAGCCTATAAATACTAAGGTAAGCCTCCATCATGGGGGATCGATCACTCACTTCTTCTTTTACTGGAAAAGATCTCTTGAGCATCTACTGTGGAAAGATCTGACTTAGGCATCGGAGAGTCCTTTGTCCGGTCAACCCGGCTCTCCCTTGTCATCCCTTCTGTGTAGCTTGGTTAGAGCATCAGGAACTGCAGGGAAGGTCATCTGATCAATTTTTACTGAGTCACTACCCAAACCTACTTCATTTGTCTTAAGGATCTCAAAACTGTCATCGGTAATAATAATTGGACGATGATTATAGTAAGAAGATCCAAGTAATATGAAATATATAGTTGAGTCGAATAATATGAATTAACTACATGAAGATTGGGCAAGGTTCCACAAGGAGCGAAGGACAAGCGGTTAGTGCGGTGCCAAATAACCATGTGGCTATGTGCTGCTGCTGCTTTTTTTTCTGGTAGGGTGTCGATTGTCGCGCGCGCGCGTGTGTGTGAGTGTTAAGTGTCGAGTGTCGTGTCGAAGTGCGGTTCGCTTGGTCACCGTATCTTCGAAACGTTCCGATACCCTTCTCAGAGAAGTTTCAAAAGTAGCAGAACTCTCTCTCTGTCTCCCAGAAGCACACATAGTGGACCTGGAACTACAAATTTGGTTGGTTGGAAGCAAATCAATCATCGTCCCGCAACTCAAAAACTCATAAAGAAATCAAATCAACCTCCTCTCTCGAGTCAGGAGTATCGCCTTGTCTTCGCTCCTATTGTAAACAAACTCCTGGTGCCCTGGCATCAGAAGGAAGGGTGGAGCTGAGGCCATAGGGAAATTAGGGCCCTACCCAGATGATGAGGTTCCGTCATATGTACCACATAATTTTGTCATTACGAGCTTGAGTTTCATCAGCTATGGAGGTTAGAATTTCAGAAACAAACATCTCTGCAACGTCATTAGAATCTCGTCTGGTATGTTCTTTATTTTTTATTATTCCCCCACCTTCCCTGCTACCTTTTCCGCTTGTGGCTTTCGATCATGTACTCTTTCAGCTTTTGCTGTCTTTGAATTTCATCATCTCCTCATCTTTAATTGAATTGGTTATGTTTTTATCTCTTTTTCTAAGATTGTGTGTGGATCTCTGGCATGCGAATATTGATTACTTTTGTTTTGTTGGATTGAAGTATTGTTCATTAATTCAAATAGGCGCCTGCAGGCCTCTTTTTTCATTTCTTTTTCGTCCCACACTCCCCCACCCTCTTTTTTTTTCTGTTGGGTTGGGGGTTTGTTTGGAAAATGGGGATCGGGAGAAGGTCGTTTTTCCTTTGTTTGGTGCTTGACAAAAGCGTAAATTGTGTCCTTAAAAAAATTGAATAGTGTAGTCTTTCTAGAAATCTTGATAGTTGCCAGTTGCCACAGTCATGTTCATGCTCTAGTTTCGGTTTTCATTATTTATTTTCGTGGAGGGAAATCAATGAGACAGGGGTTCGTTCCTACCAACAAAATACTCTGCAAAAGGTTCTTGAAATTTTGAGTGCTGGCCGTTAGTTTCACTGAGCCTAAAATGGATAAATTAATTTGGCAGGCATTCAATCCTTTTTACAAATTACTCATGGACTCAGTTTCTTTGGATCTACATAGGTTGCATTTTCTTAACTCCAGCACTGCTTCGGAGACAAAATAAAGAGGAGAAAGAGGATGAGGAACAAACCAAGGAAACCAACTGCTTTCCAATGCAATGCAAGAAGCAGATGCTCGTTATCTGCTGTTGTGTGGGTAATAGTGGCGTGCATTCTTATGCTTCATTTTTACTCCTTTGTTTGCCATAGAGATATCCAAGTTCGTTTGAATCACCTCCCACTGACCCGAGAACTTGAAGAGGTGGAGGAGGAGAGTTTCCAGATTCCACCACCAAGAGGTAGACGATCTCCACATGCGGCAAAACGGAGGCCACAAAAGCGGTCTAATTCACTAATCAATGAATTTCTTGATGAATCTTCACCACTGAGGCACTTGTTCTTCCCTGATCAGAAAATCGCAGTAGATCCAATCAAGGAGGCAGGTAACAATATCTTGTATTTCTATCCAGGGAGGATTTGGTTGGATGCAGATGGAAATCCTATTCAAGCCCATGGAGGAGGAATCTTGTACGTTGAGAGATCAAGGACATACTATTGGTATGGAGAGAACAAAGAGGGGCCGACTTATCATGCTTACAGAGAAGGACCTGCACGGGTAATTTTGTTTACTCAAATGTTCAATTGAAAAATGTGGCTTGCTATTGATTTGCTATGCTTTATATTGCTTAAGGCTCTGTTTCTCCTGTTCTATTGCTTATGGTTTCTGGTTGAACACCCCCCTATTAAATCAGCCACTGCTTCTGCAAGTAGGAAACATACTGCCTGTTGGAGCAGATTCTGTTACTTGGATTTTTGTAGGTTGTCTATTTTACTCACCATATTGATTATGATTACCATAAACTGTTTCTAGAGTGGAACTTTGGTGACCTTGACTTGTTTTCTTTATATTCAACAAGATGAGCACAGGTTGACTGAACTGTGGAAAGATCTACAAGCTTGTGGTTGAGTCCAAGGGCTGAAAACTGTGAATGCAGGAGTGTTGTAAGGAACCAATCTGAATGAAGTATCATTCTGATGATGTGTTCAGGCAGAAGGGCAGGAGGGGGGTAGGGAAGCCAGCTTCAACCGGCTACACATTGGGTGAAGGATGCAAACCACAAATTTTGGTTAGTGCAAGATGCTTTGAAGGGTGGTGTTTTTTTTGGATGAATAAACAATTAAATTATGCTAGAAGAGAATAAACAAGGGGGGGGGGCATCAGGCCATTAGGGACAAGCCCCTAAAGGATACAAAAAGGGGGGAGGGACACAATGAAAGACGAGACCCCAGGCAACAACAATCTGTCTGTTCCTTGGGGTGTCGTGAACAAGCGATGCTTTAGGCAATCAAGTTTGGAGGAGACGTCAAAGAATGTTAACATGTGGTATATGAGATAGATGGTTGTAGGTACTGCATCTTGCCTGAGCTGTCTAGGAATATGAGAAATCATTAAAGCTTGAAATGAGTGTTTTCTGAATGCATAAATAGGACAGACTGACAGTACTAAAACTATTTACCAAAATAAGAGAATCATGGAACACAACAGTGGATTACTTCAATGTGTGGATTGGTCACAAGTCAGTATACTCAAAAGAAGGGTCAAGTGTTTTGAAAAATGTTCCATCCATTTATATTTCATAGAGGTAAATTATGGAGTTAAGAATGGCAGCTGGGCGGGTACGGAATGAGTATCACCAAATACCATGTTTGTTACCATTTCAAAATCCCATGATCCTTGCACATGGAGCTCACACGGCATTTCTTCGCGTGGCACCGAGGGAGAAGAAGTGTCAGCCCTTACCTGAATTTGCACTTACCAGGAGTCAAAATGCTCTACCTCCCTGCACTCATACCATGTTTGCTACTGTTTCACCTGAAAGCTTGAACTGTTAGGGAAGGTTAGCGTCAATGTGTACATCAACATACCATGCGTAACCTGTTCAAAGTATTGTGAAACCTTTCCTAGTATACCTCTCAAAACATGTATGACACCTCCTAAATTTACAAGGTAACCAGTGCATGTACCCATGGGTTTCTTTGGGGCAGGGTAGGTATGGTATTGAGAGATCATCTGAAAGAAAATATGATCTGATACTTGGTTTGAGAAAGATTTGATTGGTCTTTCTGAGTTTGAATGTGAATGGGTAAGTGACTGTGATTGTTGAAACAAACTGGAAGTTTTATTTGTTATGGTCTAGATATTGAGGGGCCAAATTTTAGAATGTTTGTGAATTCGAGTTTGGGAACTGGAACAGTGAATGAGGGTGATGTGTTAAATGTAACTAATTGGGAATAGTGTTAGCAGTAATAAAAGGGCATACCTAGTGCACGAAGCTCCCCCCACTGCGGAGTCTGGGGAGGGTCATAATGTAAGCGGCCTTACCCCTACTTCTTGGAGAGGCTGTTTCCCTTAGTGTTAGCAGTAATGGATTATTAAAAAAAAAAAGGGGGGGGGGCAGTAATGGTTGGGTAAAAAATTATGGTTTTATTTGGTATGTTAGAATTTAATGCGGCTAAAGCAAGTTAAATCTTCATGCTAATGTTAAAACTAAGTGCAAAGGCTATTGATAATTCAAATTTCAATAATCTATTTGTGTCGGGTCCCAGATCTATGGGCTTATTGTTTTTCAAATAAATGCAATAAAAAGCAACGAGATGGAGAGAATGCACTCACTGGTTAAGGTTGCAAGTTAGTGGAGAAAACCACCATGAATAAGTGGTGAGAGAACCACTATGAATGAAGGATCTCTCCTCTATGAATATTTTGTACTGAGACAACATCTTTTAAGATAATTATTCCAAGAATTTTTATTGTGAGATAGAAGAGTCTGCAAAAGAGGGCATACTGCCTAAGAATAGGAGAAGATGGACAAAGCAAGAAAATACAAAGAGCAATGAAAAATGGGATGGTACACAAACAAGGCCTAACCATTTCCTTGTTTGGCATTCATTTGGTAGAGTTGGTTGATTTTTTCTCCAATTGAATGAGGTGTTCAACAAGGAATCAATAGATTTATTTGTAATCAGATTAGGAGAACATAATAAGACCTTGCACACCCTAGTGAAACCATCATGACAATGGGGCAACCACTCCCTACCTTAAGCTGCCAATCCCTAGAAATGGAGGTATCTCAGAGCTTGTAGAGGTTAGCTCTGGGTACTAACTGTTAGGACTTTTATGTGGGCTTAACTGATATCGATTGATCCATTGGGCCTAAGCAGTTATGGACCCACTATGATTAGGAAACTCCTAGCCTAATCCATTGTGGGAGTGGAATAAGGTTTTAGGGATTCTATTATAAATAGAAGCTAATGGTTCTTGCAGCTGTCACTTTAATACCTTCATAGTTTTGGAAGCATAAACTCCCCTCACAGGAGTAGTGCATGTGTAAGAGAATTCTAAGGGTGAAAGGCTGCAGAGGATCTTAGCGGATGGAACTCCATTGAGTAATTTTTCATTGTCATCTTCATGGGACCAATCTTCAAGCACTTAGGACACAGATTCGTAATCAATACTCATGGGGGCTTCTAAGCTTACACACATATACTCCTCTACTCCCATTTATGGTTCATGTATTGGGGGTATCCCACTGATTATCATAGATGCGGAAAATCTATATGTTTGTGTGTTTTAAGATCCATGAGGGATCTATCATTGATCTTGGTTTAAGGACTACACCCACACTTAACGGGTATATGGTTAATCTCTTTTATGATTCGTACTTATATTCTAA
Organism: Macadamia integrifolia; assembly: GCF_013358625.1. NCBI lineage: Eukaryota > Viridiplantae > Streptophyta > Magnoliopsida > Proteales > Proteaceae > Macadamia > Macadamia integrifolia. The sequence continues at coordinate 36,365 of NW_024868412.1, read as the reverse complement.
ATACTATAGGGTTGTTCATACTCTTGAGGGTCTCCTAGATAGCATCAGATGAGTTTGAGTTTTGTAGCATTCAGCCAATGAGGATCGGGGATTTGTTTCCTTGTGAGGTGAATAATAGATGCTACATAGTCGATATATTAATAATGGACAAAGTGCATCAAAATCTCAAACTATTTGTCTGATAGTAACGTTATCATTGATATGCTTAACCCTTTTACCCGCGGGCATGAAATGACAACTCCATATGAGGTATATCCTTGGAGAAGCCAGTTCAGGTGAAAGAACATTTAAAACCAGATCTTCTGGTAGATTGCACAATTGATAAAACAGTTTCGGAGGTAGGGCATTTCTTACGTGTTGGTTTCCCTGTGAACCAGTCCCCACCTGAAACACATGCATCTAGGTGAGCATGAGATCTCCATCAAAATTTTGCTGTGCCACCTAGTCACCCACGCCCCGGAGGATTGGGATACTTTACCAACATTTTCAAAATATGACCAGATGTTGACCACTCTGGTCTACCAGTTAGCAATCTGAATGTTCTGATACTTTAAACATGGGGTAGACTCCAAAATTATTGTGCCGTGTAAATGTTACAGTTTAGGCACAAGAAAGGTCACCAGACTTGGTGGTTAAGGTCTGGTATGTAGCATGGACGGTCCTACCGTAGAATCCCGTGTGGTGCATGATCTCTGTCATATTTTCAGTTGAAAAACTGACTACCACTTGGCCTGGTGGTTTGAACGATCAAATCATTTCGACAGATGGTGTATCAGTTGACAGTTTTCAATGGACCTCCTGTTCTTGGAGTGACACAAGTCTGATTGGGCCTGGTGATCAACAGTCTGCAGTCTGGCCATCCTGTCCAATTTTGTTAAGACATTGATTACCACATAATTATTGAAATAACATCTAAAAGAAAAATTTCCATTTGAATCATGAAATCATAGCCTCACATCCTCTACATCTTTTTCTTCGTTTGGTAATCCATTGCCTGAATCAATAGATATGAAAATGTCCCTCAAAGTTCAAGAGAAGTCCTTGTGTGTTAAGGCTGCATTGCTCCTCTGGTCCAAGTAGTTTTCATTGTTTTCGACCTTTAACTACATCCAAGAGATCATTCTTCAAGATTGTATTAGCATTATTTTTAGAGGCTTATACAAAAAAAAAATCCAGGAAACAAATTGAGGACTGTTCATTCTGATTTAGTGTTTTCCCTCTGCCTCAGGTAATTGAGGCTTCGTAGCTACTTTGATTGTAAAGAAAACTGAAGAACCGATCTTAAGTCAATTGGAGCCCGACTTCCTTCAGTCTCGAACTAATTTCTTTTCTTTTTTCTGCGTCATTGCCTTTTCTTTGTACATATTTCATTTAATGAATGATAATATTGTTATTCATTAAAAAGAGTAGCTGAGATAGTGCAGATCAAGTTGTTTTCATTCCATCATCTAGGTGAAACCTTAGTGACCGAAAAGTTGTTTTCTTTTATTTGTTACACACATTTACTCAGAGCAGATACCTTGCCAAAACAATGAGATGTGAGACGCATGTACATACTGTTATTTTTTTCCCCTTTTCAATTTTGTTTTATTGCTCAAAATTCTATGCATCATGTAAAAGAGGCACTGATACTTCAGAGATTTATAACCCCCTCCTAAAGGAATTTTTTAGTTGGGATCTCTAGTTCATGGCAACACAGAATTTGGTCTCTTATGTACAAATTGCTGGTTCCCCAGTTCTCTTGGTTGTCATTATCACATGGTTGCTTCAAACATGGCTTTTTCACATCTTCAATGATGATGACAGGGATAGGGAATCTTATACATGCTAGTAAATTTTCTTGGAACATATCCAATGTCAAAAAGGGGTAATAAGTAGGAGGCAAAGTTGACAAAGAATCTGTTTTGTGGACATCCGTTTTTATCAGATGTACCTATTGCCAAATACATGAATAGAATAGCATACATAAGGAGTCCTCACAGCTTCCATATATGACTGATATGAAGTAGGTTTGGAGGAATACAATTATTCCAGAGAATCATAGGCAGAGTCTAAAATCATAAACAATGAGGTACTTAAGACTCCTGATATATAGACAAGGACAGAAGATATGTACCACTACCATCTTTGACCCACTGAAACTATACTTTGCATTACATATGAGGAATTAGATGGATCTGCATACCTCGACTCTTTCTTCTTATTGTCACTTGATACCATATTGGGAAGTTTTTTAATCTCTACGACTCATCCTTTTCCTATTAGTTGATGATGAAATCTGAAGCTCTGCTTTACTGTTCAGGTTGACATAATTGGGGTGAGTTGCTACTCTTCCAAGGATTTATGGACATGGAAAAATGAGGGCATCGTGTTGGCAGGAGAAGAAAATGAGACCCATGACCTTCACAAATCAAATGTGCTTGAGAGGCCGAAGGTGATTTACAATGACAAGACAGGAAAATATGTGATGTGGATGCATATTGATGATTCTAACTATACCAAAGCCTCTGTGGGAGTTGCCTTCAGTAACTACCCAACAGGGCCCTTTGAGTACCTTTACAGCAAACAGCCCCATGGGTTTGATAGCAGGGACATGACAATCTTCAAAGATGATGATGGTATGGCATACCTCATCTACTCCTCGGAGGAAAACAGTGAACTTCATATTGGGCCCCTAACAGATGACTATCTCGGTGTCACCCATGTGATGTGGAGGATTCTAGTTGGGCAACACAGGGAAGCACCAGCTCTATTCAAGCACGATGGAACATACTACATGATTACCTCAGGTTGCACAGGCTGGGCCCCAAATGAGGCACTTGCACATGCAGCGTACTCAATCCTAGGCCCATGGGAGACCATGGGAAACCCTTGTATAGGTGGGAATAAGGTCCTGCGGCATACAACGTTCTTTGCTCAGAGCACGTTTGTTCTCCCACTTTCGGGTCTTCCAGGTTCATTTATCTTCATGGCTGACCGTTGGAACTCGGCTGATTTGAGGGACTCAAGGTACGTGTGGTTGCCTCTAGCAGTTGCAGGAGCGGCCGACCAGCCTCTAGAATACAATTTTGGATTCCCTTTGTGGGCAAGAATGTCGATATATTGGCATAGAAGATGGCGGCTTTGGCAGTGATTGTGAATTGATGGGGGTTGCTTTCTGTATCATATTTGAAGTCTCACTATCACTTCCTACCAAAGAAAAAAAAAAAAAAAAAACTTTGTTGTCACTCTAATCTATAGATCTCATTCGTTTTTACAAACCAGAATTTTTAATGTAGGTGCTTGACATGGATCTCTCCTGTTGAAAATTTCAGATGGCAATTGCAGAGACAAATACCACCTAGGTAATGGTCGGAGCTACAAATGAAAATTGTGGGATCACCATCTAATCCCACATGAGGAGCAAGAAGGAACTGCCTCAAGATACTTCTGTCTACGTACACTGGTAATTTTTACTGGGTACGTGACGTTTAGATGCTACGGTCTCACACAAAAGCGTTTTCCAACGGGTGGTGGTTTGACATTGTATCAAACAATGTGCATGTGAGACATCGTGATGTTGTTAAACCTATGATGGGGTTAGTTCCTCAGTTGTTCCTAATTAGAACGGTGGGAAATTTTGAGTCAGTTGTCAAAAAGACCATTTTTATCCCTGATCATGAGCGTCCAGGGGCATAATTGATTTGCTTACATGAAGAACGATTCCTTTTATTTTTATGAAATAGGAATATATTTTTGTAATCAATATTTTCATGAATCTTGATCTCATATTTTGAAAGGTATAAAGGTATTTTTGTCAGATGATAAATTTGTCACGAAACATGAATTCATGTTTTTATATAGTAGTATTCTGTTTACTTATGTTATGAAACAAAAATGAAGAACTTAAAGCAAAATGTGTTTTACAAGTACTTACAAAAATAAACATTATATACTTAAAATTATGAAAAAAAAATTTATTTCACACTTCAAAGCTGGTTTCCAAGTCCGAATTTATGTGATGACAGAAAAGAATCTCAAAATTCGTTCTGTGGTATACTAGATTTTTGAAATCTTTATTTTAAACATTAATTTTCAATATAAAAAGAAAATTCCAAAAATCTAGCCTTATGTTGGAAAAGGAAGGGGCAGGGCGGATTACAAGGGTGGGCATGGCTAGCGGAGTTCCAAGGACAGTTGGGAAGCATGGGGGGTGCATGATCACACGGGAAGAGGGCAGGTTGCAAGGAAGCGATGGTGATGGCGGTGATGGTGGTGGCAGTTACAGTGGCGACATTGGCTAAAATTGTGGGGCGGTGGTGATGACTGGAGTTATAATTGAAAATATGAAAATTATACAATTTCACAAACGTTGGGTACTTAACCTACAATTTCTCCAAATGTTGGGTACCCTCACCATTATTATTTTTATGGTTACTCTTCAGAGATCAGATATCCAAATAAATGGTTTTTTGCACATAGCACAACATACACAACTGAAACAAACTAAGGCAAACAGAAAAATACAGGGAAGAGACGAGTTGGGGTACTACAACCATAAAGAAGTTCTGTTCTCTAAGCTAAAAGTTCTGATTACTCTTTACAAAGAATAAATCAATGGGAAGATGCTTCCCATCTTTTGGAGAAGACTTTAGCTTCTTGCGCTTTTTCTCTTTGGCAACTCGTGATTTGCAGTTGAACCTGAGGAGATAAAGAGCCAGCAAAATGAATGCTATGAAATGTTTTTTCCAATTATTATGAACTTAAAGCAAATACTATCATTTCGAAAGTTGAAGGTAAAATTGATCGTACCAGTGGAGCGCAGCTCAACGTAAAAAAACATGGTGAAAACATTCACACACTACATTTCTGTTGGTGCAAAAAATTCTCGATAAGCTCCAACTCGTTAAATCCCGTGTCTATTTACTTTTGAGGTCTTTCTTCCTCATAATAGAGGTATTAGCTAATATGCTGAGGGTTCGTTCCATGGCTTTTATTTTATATTTTTTCTTAATTTAGATAAATAAGAAGAATATTGCATCAGTTAACTCCAGGATGAAGCTTAGATTATAATAATATGGACATCAGTTATAGACCATGCATTTCATCAGACAAAAATTATGACATTCCCTTCTGTATGGACCGTACATATTCAAATCCTATGAGGCTGAAACCCAAAGAAAACGATCAACTGGTGGGAGATTAGTTGTACATGCATGTGGGGTGGGATGGAACCCAAGCACTTCTAGACCACTTGTTGCTGCCGAAAATCTGTATGAGCTGATCCTGCACAAACACAGAAGGCAGAGGCCCGGATGTTTATCCGGGGTTAGTCCTCCGACGCCCAAGTTAGAGATCGGCCGCACAGCTTTTCACAAGGGTAATGGTGTGCGTTTTTCTGCTTACCTTTTTTCCTCCGCTCGGGCCCTCTCTTATAGTCCTTGGGGTTTAGGGTTTCTCTTTTCCTTGGAGGAGTCCTCCTCGGGTCCGCCTCCTTTCCTTTTTGAGTCCTATCCGGATACGTCTTATCCCCTTCGTGGGGAATATTCTCTTCACAGGTTGACACGGTCAGACTCCTTGCAGCCTTTATCAGGTGGGCGACACGGGTCCTTTCCTTAGATACCACGTATTCTTACCCTACTGGGCAATTAATTTGGCCGTATCAGGAGCCCCCTTACTCCCGCCAGGAGGCTCTTCCTGTGAGAGTAATCAAGTTTTTAATTTTTTTCTCATTCGTGCGTCCCTTTGGCCTTGTTCCTTCGGCTTCGGCTTTAGTTTTGCGTGCGACCGAGACCTTCGGTCAGGTATGCTCCGGCCTGACCTGAGCCCCCAACCGAGGTAAGGACCCTCAGTTAGATCCGCTAGGCTTTTTCCTGAGCACTCAACTGAGGTAACGACCTTCGGTCAGGTCTGCTTGGCCTTGAAATGAGCCCCCAACCGAGGTAGGGACCTTAGGTCAGGTCCGCTTGGCCTTGGCCTGAGCTCCCAACAGAGGTAAGGACCTTCGGTCAGGTCCGCTCGGCTTTAGCTGGAGCTCCCAGCCGAGGTGGTGACCTTCGATCGGGCCTTCGGCTTTTGCAGGAGCCCACAACCGAGGCAGGAACCTTAGGATAGGTCAGCTCGGCCTTGGCCTCAGCCTGAGCTCCCAACCGAGATAAAGACCTTCAGTCAGGTCCTCTCAGCCTTGGGCTAAGCCCCCAACCGAGGTAGGGACCTTCGGTTATGTAAGCTCGGCCTCGACCCGAGCTCCCAACCGAGGTAAAGACCTTTGGTCAGGTCAACTCGGCCTTGGCTTGAGCTTCCAATCGAGGTAAGGACCTTCGGTTAGGTCCGCTCGGCCTTAGCCGGAGCTCCCAGCCGAGGTGGTGACCTACGGTCAGGCCTTTGGCTTTTGCCGGAGCCCCCTACCGAGGTTGCGACCTTCGGTCAGGTCAGCTCGGCCTTAGCCAGAGCACTCAACCGAGGTGGAGACCTTCGGTCAGGTCCGCTCGGCCTTTGCCTGAGCTCCCAACCGAGGTGAGGGCCTTCGGTTAGCTCCGCTTGGCCTTGGACTGAGCTCCCAACCGAGGTAAAGACGTTCGGTCAGGTCCGCTCGGCCTTGGCCTGAGCTCCTCACGTGATTCCAACACTGGGAAGGAACATGTATCTCAAACAAGAGAACGCAAGGCACCACTAACAAATGGTGATTCTTGTGTTTAGCTACTCCATTCTGAGTCGGTGTATCAACACAACTGGTGTGATGGGGATCCCCTGAGTGGCAAGGTAAGTCTGAAAAGAACTATCCATATATTCCTTACCATTGTCACTGTGAGAATTTGAACGTTGGAGTTAAACTGAGTGCGAACCATGCTATGAAAGAGCTGGAAACAACGGAAGACTTCACTCTTGCGATGCATCAGATAAACCCAAGTAACCCTCTGTGCAGATAAGTCACTTAAGGGGTTTATTTTATTGGAAATAAGCATTGGGTTGGGTTATGTAGGTGATGTGCCTTTGATACCATAGTTTTCTTTGTAATAGTCCACTTTAATGAGCCCAAAATATGGGTAGTAAGTAAGAAAACAAGATTTAATTAATTAGTTTAGTTATAAATCTGTTTTGAGTCTATTTTCTTTGTTATTTCAGTATCCTAGTCAGTTTAAGTTTTCCAATTAGTTATGGATTGGGTTTAAGCCTTCCCTTTTTAGTGTTTTAGTACGTTTTGAGTCTTTTATATAAGTTTGTAAGGGGCTAAAAGCCTACAACATTGTACACGAATGAATTGATGAATGAAATTTGCAGCTTTGTGCTCCCAAAATTCTGAGAGAGAAATTTCTTCAACAACTGAGATAGTTGTGGGTGAGAGGCCCGGGCTGAGATAGCCACTCCCCTACCCCCATTCTTCCCTTCCTTCTTTCTCTCCTCCATTTTTTGATTTGTTCCTGAATCTGAAATTTAAATGTACTAAAGATCCTACTTGGATTGGATCACTTGTGATTTTATCTTATATTACCCTCGTATGGCAATCAACAAAGGTAACAAACTAGCAATAACCAAAAATAGAAGCACAACGTTCAAGGCCCCACACATCAGAATAGATTAACAAAAAAGAGTACCCACTTCTATTATTTAAATTAGAATAAGTAGTGCAGGTTTGCTTAGCTAAAACACAAGCATCACAAAAGCAATCCTTGGGAATACATTTTTGAAATAAAGTAGGAAAAACTTTGGCTAAAGTTCTAATAGGAGGATTAGGATGGCCTAAACGCCTATGCCAAAGTAACAAATCAGATAAAGCGGCTGAAGTAGAATCAGTTTGATAAGCTTAACGAATGGAGGAAATGGCAACGTCGAGCAAATAAAGACCACCATAGACTCTACCACATCCAATATTTTTCTTCACCAGATCCTAACAAACGTAGTGAGCATGGTTTAAAGTATTGGTACATATCATACCGTATCGGCTGACACGTATCTGTATCGGCCCTTACAGATACGATACATGGAATATTTAAAACCCTTTTTGTATCGATATGTATCATGCAATACATACTGATACGCACCGATACAGACACGTATAATGGCCAAGATGGATCGTTTTTCAAAAAAACACAATTTTTTTAGGGGATTTTATTCCAAAGTTGCTGCCAGCCATTTTTCTCTAACTAAAGTGGAAATCAAGGTTGGGAACAAGGATTTTACATTTATGGGACAACTACAAACCTTGGATTCTTAGTGCGATATTCTCAATTTAGTGTTTATGCATAATGCATGTTATAGATAATTTTTTTTTTAACTATTTTTTTATGTAAAAGTGTATAAAAAAGTGTTTCCTATCTATTTATGTGTGTATCTTTAGCGTATCTCTGATATGATATGATACCCTCCAATAGGTATCTTAATTTTGGCCGACTGATACGATGACCGATACCGATACTTTAATCCTTGACAATGAGACGGGGGGAAAAGGCACCTTACAATTCAGATTAGTGAGACAACTAATGGAGGGAAGATTAGTATAAGAATCAAGAACATGTAAGACAGAGAATAATGATAAAGTGGGAGAACAATTGATAGAACCCTTCCCTAAAATAAAGGAGAGGAACCATTTGCTACCCGAACCTTGTCTTTACCTCAGCAAAGGAAAGTACTGGAAAAAGAGACTAAAGGAGCCAATCATGTGATCAGTGGTACCAAACTCAATTATCCAAGGACGATAGAAAACCGATGCACAATGACCACTGAAAGAAATATCTAAATACGCAAGGTTATTGTCAAAATGGACCAGAGTGAATGCAGAGGCTGAGGCGGATGCATCTATAGTAGATGATGATGGCACTAATTTAGTGTCATCAAATGCTGGAGTATAAAAAGCGTGTCCTGAGAGAGAGAGAGAGAGAGAGAGAGAGAGAGAAGCCAAAACTGCCAACGGTAAATTCAAACGCCTCAGTGTGGTGAGCGTGGAACTGGGAGGACCTATGATGTAGATAAGTCACTTGGGCTCATTTTATTGCAAATAAGCCTTGGGTTGTGTTATGTATGTGTTGGACCTATGATCCCATGGGTTTTCTTTGAAATGGGCCACTTTAACAGGCCTAAAATATGGGTAAAAGGTAGAAAAACGGGATTTAAGTCATTAGTTTAATTAGTTGCTATTTAATTCAATAAAGGCTCATTAGGCCATTAGTTGGTTGTAAAGTCTTATATGGACTATTAGTTAGTTAGTCCTACTCCATGTTGGAGTCATAAAGTCAAGTTCTAGTCCTATTTTGAATTCCTAGTTGTAGTAGGAGTGTTTAGTCCTATTGGGAAACTAGCTCCTAGTTGTAGTAGGAGTATCTAGTCCTATTGGGAAACTAGCTCCCAGTAGTAGTTTGATTGCTATTCTGCCCTCTATAAATAGAGGAGCCTATGTACTTATAATTTCAGATTTGAATGAAAGAAAGTTTGCATTTATAAAAGAAAGTTTGAAACTAAATGCTTAAAGCAGCTGAGATAGCTGTGGGTGAGAAGTCCAGGCTGAGATAGCCACTTCCTTTATTCTCTTTCACCCTCCTCAACCCCCTATCTGTTTTATTCTTCTTTTTTTATTTTATTTGCTGTAACATTCAAGAGGTATAATTCAGATTCTGATAAAAGTCTGCAGAAATCAGAACTGATCAGCAATCCTAGCGGGAATAGAGAGAGATCGATCTCCATTCTTTCTCTCTTCTGTACTCTGTTCATCCAGGTCTTCAATCAGGGTTTTCCAAGCTTCATAGGAGTCCCACGATCCATACCTAGTCACTGTTGGAAGCATTCAGCTGCTGTTCTTGATGGTTCTTCTCAGTTTTCTCTCTCCCAGGTCAGAAAATCAAGAAAGCCTGTAACTTCACAACCACCCGTCAAAATCCTCTCAACTTTGGGGGTTTTTGTATCCTCCCTAGGGACTATCTACACCCGAGAGTGCAGGTCAATTGGACTCCCACAGACCTAGCCGCACCTCTCTTTGCCCAGCTCTATAGCAAGTCTTTCTCTCTCTTATCGGGTTGGATTTTGGGCTGGTTTTGCTCCTATATGGGTATTGTATCCTTAGGGGTTTATTTGATGGTCTTATTTCTTTGTTTTCTAGTCCTATTTGTCTTGTTTGGGGTTGTAAACTGCGGAGTATGTTACTTGTAATCTACTCCTACATTAACCTATCATGATTGTGGCCTTGAGAGGAAGTAGGTTAGCAATAAAGTTTCCAACAAAATTCCTTAGCGTATCATTCCTTACGAAAATAGTCACACTTTACAGACTCCCACTCAAAGGGATGACGATCACTGGAATGGGTAAAGCCACCTCTAGGCTATGAACTAGACCCAAAAAGTAAGTGATGCAGATACGGCTGCACTTACCTGGTTGGACCAGCATGAGCGATTTTGGAGCCAAGAGCCAAGAAGAACCGGTCTAGCCCAGGGTTTTGTCCAACAAGGGTTGAAAATAATTAGTAGCTTATTTTGTCTTTTATTCCATGCCTTTAATTTTTCAGATTTGAATGTAAGAGTTAGGATTTCTTTCCTTCCTTTGCATTGGCTTCCTTTTATAGTTGTTTCCTAGTTTAGGCTAGATACTATTTCAGTTGAGTTTCTAATTTCATGTCTTTACTTTTCTATACATTGGTTGTAACTGATGGACAAGTTAAAGTGAGTTAATATGAATGAGAATTGGTATGATTTATACACTATGAGTGTGTGGTTCCCTTCCTTCCCCCCTGCTATTCTGATATTCCCTTGCTTCCCTAAGGCCCTCCATCAGTAAGGTTGAGCGTTCCTGAGAAATAGGCTAAAACATAGTGTGACAACTGTCCTCTACCTAAAATCAAAGAGTAGGACTGCTCTAAGGAAGGGAATGGATCTTAGCAAAGCACTTGGGCATAGACTTACCTTCCCGCTTCTTAAAGCTAGTGGCATCAACAGTACAAGTGGCCTGAAAGGTATCATAGAAGTCTAGCTCTTGGCACAGACTGGGTAACTCTAAATAGTATTATAACAGGGTTTGGTCTTTTTTCTTGGTCTCATAAAGTTTCTTCCGCAATTCATAGACCTATGCATAATTCCCATCTTGGAAATATGTATCCTGAGCAGCTTTCCAAATCTTGCCAGCAGTATCCAAGAGAAGATAACCCCAAGCAATCTAGGGCTACATAGAGTTGATGAGAAAGGACATACCCCAAAAATGTCGAAACTCCACTTCTTCTGTGATGCACCAGTAGTGGCAGGCTTCTCAATTTTGCCTGTAATATATCCAACATATTCGAGCGAATTGATGGAGAGGTAACACGAATGCGAGCACACCAAATAATTTCTCCCATCTAGTCGAACATAGCTCACATGGAATGAAGGGAAATCACTATGAATCCCACAACTTATCCCTTCAATTCCAGTTGCTGCGGTGGTAAGTTCTGATATTGTTACCAATTAAGCTTTGCAGTTTGCACACACGTTGAAGGAGGAAGTCTAGAACATGCCAAAAAGGAGAGGAACCACAACCAAGATCCAAAACATGATTAACATCACAAACCAACAATAGGGAAACAAACCCTGAAGAGAATCAATCAGGGAAGAAAACCCTGAAAATTTGATCAAGAAAAATTGATATGAAAATAGGGTCTCTCATATCATGGTTGAAAATATGAGAGATCAAAAGAAGGGGAGAGAGAGGAGGCTATCAATGGTTTTAAGGAACCACCACCGAGAGCTGGCGGTGATGGGTAGAAGGCGAGAGAGAGAGAGAGAAAAGAGGACTGTGACTAGGGCTAGGATCCCAAGGTGGATCTCAGCTATGATACCATGTTTGATTGTGGGGAATGATTGACTGTTATTGACAACCCTACTACTGTATTTATAATACTAGGATCCCTATATGGATCTCAGCTCTGATACCATGTTTGATTGTGGGGAATGATTGACCATCATTGACAACCTTACTAGTTACTTTATTTATAAGTGAATAAAAGGTCCAAGACTACAAGTATAGGAATGCCATCATGGACAGATTTACCCTATACCCATATTACAACATAAAGATTATAAGACAACCCAAAATAAGAAAATAAATCTTGAAATATCTTACAGGACCCAAAATCCAATTTGGACCCCGTTCATCTTGAGTTGGACTTCCAAACAGGCCGGTCCATGGAATTGCTACTACATCACACCCCCTTAAAAAAAAAAAAAAAAAGAGAGGTATAGGATCTTAAATATTGTTCTTACAAATGACAACTTAGTTAAGGGGGGAGGGGGAGAAAGAAAGGATAAAAAGAAAGATTAGACCACTACAGAAAAAGGCAGTCCCCAAGCTATTGCTTATTGTGGCATTTTGACAACACTAACTAAGCTCCAAACCTCCATGGAAGTCATTACATTCGGCTTCACATTCTTTTTTTATCCAAGTACATCACTTTCTGGTCCGACCATAAGTCGATTAGCTCCCTTCAATCCTTACAACCAACCATGGTTAAAACAGAAATTGTTTACCAACCACATGTTCTAGTGCAATCTCTGGTATTAAGTAAAATCCTCACTAAAGGCATGCCAATGAAACGGCTCAGAATTCTATGCTCCATGATGATGTGGAAAGCACATTCTTTTATAATTAACAAAAAAGCATCACATTGGCTTTGAAGCAGCACATGGTACAGGCATTTTGTATAAGTGGTTTGGTTATTTCCCATTTGTCTCCATCTATTGGTGGGGAGGTATATGAAAGAACAAATCAGTGAATTGAAGAACAAAAAGAGCATTAGCGCAGTCGTTTGATTTCTGGGGAACAAGAGCACACTCCGGCTTTCTTCGCATGCTGGGGCAAAGCAACCTGAATACCTGATGCATTGCAGCCCCCAGCATTGCTCCAGAAAGATATGGCAAAAAATCCACGCACTCAAACACCCTTCAGGATCCACCTTTTATTTCATAAAGATCTCAATTCCAGAGGCCCTTATGGACAAGAAAAGTAGGATTTTTTATTTTGTTTACATTCGAAATAATAACATTGTGTTTAATAAAACCAATAAATTATGCTTAAATAATTACAGTGGGGATGATGATTGATGACAAATAAATAAAATTCAAGGCAATAAACTCAAACGAGTATAGTTTCATACATTCATCGACTCGATATCATTACCAGCTTTATATACAAACAGGGGAACAACCACAATCTTTCTACATGCCAAAACAAATTCAAAGGGGGGCTCATTTTCAGTACAGATAGGAAATGATAGGAAAGGGTTATCAGCGCACAAACCTATTGAAGAATCAGAAAATAGTGCACAGAGAAAAGCACTCTTTTGCAGCATCTCCTCACACGTACGAATTCCAAGAACATCCCTTAGAATATGTTCTGTGACCTTACCAATGCCCCCAATCTGTACACACAGTTCTTCAAAGGATGCATAAAATTTAAAGACATAAAACAGACAGTTTGGAAGAAAAAAAAACAAAGTCTACATTAGGGATAACTTGCATTTCTTCTTTCGGACAAGGTTCTTAAGGTTTTATTATGAGAGAGAACAAGTCCAAACAAAAGATTGGGAGCTGGGAAACCATCATGAGGGAAAAAGTTTCAATTACTAGCTAGTACTTTAATGGTGCTAATGCATAGAGGATACCAAAATTACCTTACGTATAGGGAGTGATGATATAAACGTCATGACAGCCATCCGGTCATCTGGTAGAACAAACTGTCCATTTGGCTTATTTATGTCTGAGCAAACCTACAAATAAATATAAGAGAATTTCAACCTCAAAGAACAAAATTTGTTTGAAGATCATTGAGATCAATCGAAAATGGCAAGAAAGAGAGAATTCATTATCTAAGTTTGATGTATGTCACAAGGCGGACATTAGTGGAAAACCATGCCACTGACCAGGAACTTCATATGCATCTGCAAGTGATTGTGCCTCTTCTGAGTTGCTAACAAGAGGTAAAGGACTTACTACTAAAGAGAAAATAGCTGATATATTAGATAACGCGAAGGCGAACGAAAGAGGAACAGAGAACTAATGTACTAATGACCTATGGCTGCTAAAAGTAGCTATACTCTGGCCTTTTTGTGCAACAGTCCACCAGAGCAGAAGAGAGGTGATGCGGATCCGGGTTCTAAAGGCTGAAATCGGATTGCTTAGGGCCTACAAGAATGACAAATGTTTCAATCTAGGCAAACCAGTGGCAATATTGTAATTTCTGGTACAATTTAGGAGCTTTTTAGAGTGAAATAAGTGACTTAAGGACTTAACAGGAATTAAATCCAAAGAGAAGGATCAGTTCTGGAAATAAAAATAGTAGTGGGACTAAATTGAAATAAAAAAAAATCATAATGAGGGTTATTTTGAGAATATCAGTGAATATGGTTTAAGTGTAAACAGGAAGAAGTATCATCTTCTACCTTAGGTCACAATGGAGAACAAGACCAGCGGTAACCCAAAACTTGTTGGGTATCGATTCTCAGCCACAAACTCCAACTGAAATCTTCACAAGAAGTCGCAGCAGCAAATCTGCTTCCACTCTAGCACCAGCAAACCTCGAGGAACAACTGTACCTGCAACTCAGTCCAGCGCAAGGCACAGAACCGGATCTGAACGAGGTTCGAATCTCTTGATAGAAGGATCCTTTGGAGATGAGATTCTAGGATTAAGGTAGCCCAAGTAGGGGAAACATTTGATCAAAACTTCAGCCTTAACAGATCATGCATAAAAGAAATCGATGCACATCACGAGGGCTGTAACTACCGCCCAGAACAGGGGTTCAGCTAGCAAGAGGAAAATAAGGAGGAAAGAAGAAGAAGAAGATAAGGGAAAACCAGAAGAGGGTGATGGATAAAGAATATTAGAAAAGGGGAAGAAGGAAACCACCCATGGCAGCCATCGTTGCCAACCAAAACATATATTTGTTCATATTCATTCAATTCAAAAACTGAGTTCCTCCATCGATTACATCTCTAATATAAAGGAAAAATCAAAATAATTAATGGAAACTACTTGAAAGGAAACTACTCTAAAATTAGAAGCTAACTAATTCCAAAAGAAATTGTTTCTAAAACAAAAGGAAATCAAATCAAAGATATATATATATATTTTTTAAATCCATTGCCCATCAGTCTTCCAGTTCTTACTGTAGCACTTTCATACCAGTCAAGTAGTACAACAGCTGTATCTTATTTTACAGAAATTCATGTACACAGAACACTAAATATACTAGAAGCAGGAGATGGAAGATAAGGTCATGGAATTCTAAAAATTTGGAGGCTGATAGATATATAGTGTGCAGCAACAAATCTTCTACCCCTCCTACCTAGACAAACCCATCCCAAAATCGGAATAAATAGTGGTCTTAAAAAAAGTATTAGAAAAATGAGTTCAATCGTATTGCTAATTTACTGAACTCTAAAATAGGATTTTTTTTTTTTTTTTTTTTTTTTTTGGGGGGGGGGTTTAGGGGTTGTATCAGGGAATGGAAGTATTATTTGAGGTGATTTTACCTATGCTACAGGCTGTACTGATCTTAAAGTTATTAAGTATTATTACTAACATTTCTTGAAGATAAGATCACAAAGAAACGTTTACCTTGAAGAGACTAATCCAGGCAAAAGGCAAAGCTCCAAACTTCGGTCTCAGTGCTCAACACCCTAGCATGATACCAGAGTTAGTTCTTCAACAGAACCCTGTCAAATATTGATCAATTTCTTTTTGGGATGTTACCAAGGGGAAGAATATACCAGGGAGAGGGGGGAGGGGGCCCATAAGGAGCAACCCCTCAAAGGAGGGAAAACCACAAGAAGGGGCAGAAAGCCCTACAAAAGAAGGGGAACATCAAAAGGGTGGGGGTGGGGGTGCGGGTGCAGGGGGAGACAATAGAAGGGGGGAGGCCCCAGAGACAACAATGAGGATGTTCCTTGGGGAATCACGAACCAGACAATGGCGAAGGCATTGAAGTTAGAGCTGACATCAAAGTAGATGGCATCCCAAATATTATCAAAAGAACGAGAATTAGAAGTCCATCTACGAAGATTACACTCCATCCAAATATGGTTGAAGGTGGTGCTAGAGGCAAGCTTCCCAATTGTCATAAATGCTAGATCCACCAAATGTCATGTCAACCCAGATCCATTCTCTACACAGGGGGAGGATAATCCTACGAGACGGCCAGCAGGATCTAAGGACCCTCTTCCAGATAGAAGCACAGAAAGGGCAGGGAAAGAAAAGATAATCAACATCTTCGGTGCCGTTCCCACACAAACAGCAGGAGGGGACATGAATGTGCCGGTAGATGAGGAAGGCTGCATAGGGAGGAAGTTGGAAAGGACACGCCAAGTAGTGAAACTATGACGAGGGATATGACCTTTAAACCAGATGGTGTTACACCAAGGAATGAGGGGGCCTTTTGAACTGATGAAATCCCAAGCGGAAGCAGAAAAGAACGAGCTTGTGGGGGAGGGAAGCCAAGGAACCTTGTCCTCTCTTCCACTGTGAACCAGGGGAGGAGGGAAGACTATAAGCCGGCAAGGGGGATGGGAGATGGGAAGAGACCAAACTCCGTCGGAGAGGATGGAAGCAACCAAGAAAGATCTGGACAAAACAGAGGAATAGACGATTCTAGGTGTGACCAAGGGGAGGAGTGATGCAGATTAATAACCAAAATAGGCTTGTTTTATTAGGAATAAGCCTAGGGTTGGGTTATATATGTGTTGGGCCTTCAGTCCATGTGGTTTGGAGTGTATTGAGCCACTTTTATGGGTCTAAAAGAGGGGCTCTAAGATTGAGTACGGGATTACTAGTTAGTTTCTTTCATTAGTTTCCTTTTTAGTTGGGCAATGATGGGGTTCACCAGTTTCATTATTTAGTTTCTAAATTTTAGTCTTATTTAGTTTCTAAAATAAGTAATTGCTATTTTATGTAAGCTTCTAATTTTCCTAGTTTCTATTTTCAGTTTTAATAACTAGAACAGTTTCTATTTTACTAGTTCCCTATTTCAGTTTTTGGGAACTAAGTTTAGTTTCTATTTTGTAACCCCATCACTATTATAAATAAAGAGAAAGCTCATTAGTAGCCCACGATTTGATTAATGAAAAAAAACTTGCTTGTTGGTTGCTGCTATGCATCTGCTGGATAGACTGTGTGTTTGATCATAGTGGAAGGGAGTGGTGTTTGATCCATTCGACTCCTTGCGGTGAGAAGCCCAGGAGGATCTGCTACAAGTGTTTTCTTCTTCTTCAAGTGTTTTCGTTCTTTTCAAGGTTACTATAAGGCTCCATTACTGTTCTATCAAACCAGGTATTTATCCTTTCTTATTCTCATTTCTGTCCAGCAATAGGCATTCCTGTGAAGAAACTTCAGCTTTTTCCCAGGCCTGTCCCACGGTCAGTTTTGGCTGAGATTTTAACCTAAGGTTCTACCCATACAAAGGGGAACTCGATCCAGAGTTGAGGCCCTTCTGATCTCAGGTTGCTGAGTAATCAAAGATCTCCCTATTCTGGCCGATTCTGGTTAGTTCAGATTCTGCCCACTGAAATTGATCGATCTGGTTCTGTCCTCCTCTGTTTCTGTGGAGTTTATTATTGTTTGTGGACTGTTAGGATTCTATTCCTACTGGTGATTAACCCTATTATTTGGTGTATCGTCTGATCTCATAAGTTCCAACTTCTGGGTTTCGAAATTCTGATTGACAAAAAACTGTTTCTTCCGAAATTCTGATCTGTTGTTTCGCTGTCCTACCTTGGCTATTCTTGGTAGTTCTTTGATTAAAAGTTCCTGCAGTTGAGTCTTGGTTAGACTCCTATCCTAGTCTACATCAAGGAGGATACCAGAGATGTGCCAAGGGTCTAACCAAAGAGAGGTGGAGGATCCATTGCCAATTGTGTAGGAGATGGTTTCAAGAGCAGAATGCCTAGAGCTAAGAATTTTGTGCCAAATCCAAGAGGCATCGAAGGAGGGGGAGGCCATCTAGAGGGAATCATGCTTAAGGTAGGAGTAAACCCAAGAGACCCAGATGTTGTGATGCTTAGAGGTAATTTTCCATATGAGCTTCAAGATGCCCATGGAGTTGACATCTTTGATTTGCCTTAGGCCTAAACCCCCTTCAGCTTTGCGGCAACAAACATTATACTAGCTCATGGGATGGAGGAACTTAGAAGATTCTGCTCATTTCCAGAGGAAAGAACAAAGAAGGGAGTTAATGGCTTCGGAGGTGGCAGCCAAAGATACCAGACTGTTACTGGCCAACTCTAGGACCTTGGATGACTACATATACAGTTGGCCTCTCCACCAAATAGTTTAAGCTTTTGGGATTGATACTTTAATACCTACTTTCTATTACCTGTTATTCAACTATTAGAGCCTTAATCGGTCACTGGTTTGAACCAGCAGTCTGCCCATTGATTCTAAAGTTGTTGAGTTGTCCTTCCCCAAGTAGGAACACAACTGAGTATCTGATGGGGACATCAAGACGTACAGCCGAAGGAAGAAGAAGACCCAACCTTCTTTGTGGTTGGAGGATTAGAACGAGGAAGAAGAAGAAAGAAGAAAAAAAAAAAAGAGAAGGAAGGCTCGATCCAGCCTTCCCAGCGCTGGATTGAGTCCTCTCCTTCCTTTCTTTGCCAAGATTGTGTGGCCCCCACCAAATCTGATATGTTAGTAGTTTTATTTCATAGGATTTTGTTTATTTGAGTCTTCAAGTCAATTAGGAAACTAAGTAAATATCCTATTGATTTCTTTTTAGAAAGTTTCTTTGTTTATGAAATAGCATTCCTAGGATATTCTTTTCTTTTTAGTAATTAGTCTCTTATTTATGTAAGGCCATTGGCCACGGTTCCAAATTATTGAATGAAGAATATTGAAAGAAAAGGAACACCCCCAACCCCCACGATTTCTCTCTTGCTGCCCCCTCCCTTTTCTCGCCTCTCACTCTCGCCCCTCCTCTCTTTCTCGATATTCTCTCTCATCTTGTCTCTCTCTTTCACTCTCTCTATCCCTCTCGGTTACTACTTACTGCTACTGGCTGTACTTGCTGTCCGTGAGTTGCTGAGAGCCCCAACATCATTCGCCAAGCTATATCGACAATACTAAGGATCTCTATACAACCGGCTGGACTTTTTCTTCATCAACCAAAAGTGGACTGCATCTCTTTATTTTGGAGGACCATGGTCTCTTCTTTTCTTCTCAGACCAGGACAGCAACAAGGTAAATAATTAAACTAAACCCCTCCCACCTCCATTTATCCCTGTTATATGTTGCAGCCCATTAACATTGAAACCAGCCTTTGCCCTTTTGTTTATGCCTATTTTTACCCATTGTTTTAAGACGTTTTGTCACTGTTATATCTCCAAAACCCTTGCTGATTTTCTATTTTAGTTGGCTGCTAGAGGACGACATTAATTGTTTGCATATCTTATTTGGTATCTGGATTGATTTGTGTTGAACCTAACATTCGTATGACGTTTGTTCCCTTCCCCATGTCCCCACTTGAATCTTAAGTAAGAGTTTATGTGTTTTTCCGCCTAGATTATTATTGTTTTTTTCGCTACTTTGTTTATTAGTCTCATTCTATTTTGCATGCTTAATCTTGTTCGCTGAGTTTCTTTTGTCCTTTCTATCCAAGTCCCTTGAGTTAACCTTACCTAGTTAGTTAATCTTGTAGGAAACCTAGTCACCTAGGAACTCCCTACATCATCTTGGTATCAGAGCATGATTTTGTCTAGGTTTAGGGTAATTAGGTACTGCTGTCCCTTGTTTACATGTCTTACCTTTTGAGGTCTAGCCTCCGTCACCATCTGTCCGTGGTCGAGTCTGAGCTAAGAGAGCGATACCATAGATTTCTGACCTCAAGATTGAGAGGGCTAACTACCTGTCTCAATTGGAGACTCTGAGTAGACCTTGAGTCTTTGGTGGCAACCGTACCATTGGCTGCCCATCTCCTTATGTCCACTCGTAGTGGTAGAGTATACCAGGATATATCTGACCCTCCTAGCACCTCCACCCAATCTGAGCAACTGGCTGAATTCATGAAAGCCGTCCAAGCCATACAAGAAACACAAGCTGCCCATCTCCAAGCCCTTGCTGATAAATTGGCTGCCCTCGAGACAAGTGCCCAAAACCCTGATAGACGGCAAGGCCGTAACACAACTGGTACTGAACCTAGGGGCAGGGGCCCTAACCCTGAGGAAGTAGATGAAAATAACCAGACTGATGGTTATGACCAGATAGGGGATAACTTCCAAGGCCTAAGGCGTGGTAGGGATCAGGGTAGGGGTCGAGGCCCACCGCCAAGACACCAAACCCAATATGGAGATGATGAGGGTTATGAGCATCATGATAGAGGCTTTGATGTCAGACGGATGATTAAGGTAGATGCCCCTACCTACGATGGTCAGATTGATGCTAGGATCCTTTTGGATTGGATCAAGTAGATGGATAGGTACTTCGATTTCTACGATATGTCAGAGGAAGTCCGCTACCGATTTGCTAAGTTCAAGCTTATTGGAGCTGCCCAGGACTTCTGGACAAACCTAGAGTACCAGGAGGACCACCTAGGACTTGAGCCAATCACCACCTGGGTAGAAATGCAAGAGCTGCTCAAGAGGGAATTTTTGCCCATCACTTATAGGCTCCAGTTGTTGAATGAAATGAATACCCTGAAGCAAGGGAAGTTGACGGTAACCGAATACATGAGCAAGTTCAATGAATTGAAAATTAGAAGCCGTATTCGGGAGGATGTTGAGCAGACATTATCCAGATTCCTTACTGGGCTCAACTCCGAAATTCAGTCTCGTATGGCACCCCACCTGGTGTGAGACGTTCCACAGACCTTCAGGATAGCCCTTGAGGTGGAATCCTCCATGAGAATTTATTCTCAGAGGAAGAGCTTCCAAGCTGGGGAGTCCCAATTTAGAAAACCACCCCAAGGCTCAACTGGATTCCCAAAACCCCCTGTTGCACCACAGCGTCAATTTGACAACAAGGGTAAAGGAATTTTGGGAGAAGCACCCAAGAGTAATGGACAACAACAGTGCTTCAAGTGTCGTGGGTTTGGTCACTTCTCCAGAGTGTCCCAATAGGAATCTTTATGTAGGAGAACAAACCCTTGAAGAAGGTGACCAAGAGGGTTTTCAGGACTATGAGTATGAGGACCATAGACCAGATGAGACCATATCTGATGAGGACACCGAGGAGGCCTGTGACCTCAAACTCGGCATTGTGCGTTGTATGGTCTCACAACCTAAAGGTAGCGATGATTGGCGACGAACTAATATTTTCATCACTTACACATGTCATCCGGGCAAGAATTGTCGCGTCGCCATAGACAGCGGGAGTTGCATGAATGTGGTAGCTAAGAGCGTTGTTGCTCGAATGGGCCTCAAACCTGAACCCCACCCCAAGCCTTACAGGGTTGCATGGGTTGATCAGTCCACCATTCTTGTTAATCTGAGGTGTTTAGTTCCCCTACACTTTGCAGGATATGAGGATCGAGTGTGGTGTGATGTCCTAGAGATGGATGTTGCCCACATCATTCTAGGTAGACCCTGGTTATATGATCGGGATGTCACCAATTACGGGAAGTCTAACACCTATGTCTTTGAGTTCAAAGGGAAGAAGATCAGACTGACCCCCAGTGCCCCTAGGGAAGTTAGGGTTCCAGAACACAAGGGAAGTACATCCAAGCACACCCCCACCAAAACACTCAACATTTTAAATCAACAACAATTTGAAGGAGAGTGTCACGAGTCAGGGGTGATTTATGCTCTAGTTGCCGTACAGAGTAATACCGATAGGTCACGCTTATTCACTGAGGCTCCTAGAGAAGTGCAACCCTTGTTGAGGAAATTCGAGAGGTTATTCCCTGAGGAACTACCTGATGAGTTACCGCCTATGCGTGACATCCAGCACGCTATTGACTTAGTTGTAGGATCCTCTCTCCCGAACTTACCCCATTATCGAATGAATCCCAAAGAACACGGCGAACTCAAACGGCAAGTGGATGAACTGTTTTAGAAGGGATTCATTAGGGAAAGCCTTAGCCCGTGTGCTGTACCTGCCTTGCTCACGCCAAGGAAAGATGGCACCTGGCGTATGTGTGTTGATAGTAGGGCCATCAATAAGATCACCATCAAGTATAGGTTCCCTATCCCTAGGCTTGATGACATGTTGGATATGATGGCTAACTCTTCGATCTTTTCGAAGATTGATCTCAAGAGCGGGTACCACCAGATTAGAGTTAGGCCTGGAGATGAGTGGAAAACAGCCTTCAAGACGAAGGATGGCCTCTTTGAGTGGTTAGTCATGCCTTTTGGCTTGTCAAATGCACCTAGCACCTTCATGAGGATACTGAATCAAGTGCTTCAACCATTCATTGGCAAGTTCCTTAT
The DNA here is from genome assembly GCF_013358625.1 of Macadamia integrifolia. NCBI lineage: Eukaryota > Viridiplantae > Streptophyta > Magnoliopsida > Proteales > Proteaceae > Macadamia > Macadamia integrifolia. The sequence goes on along the minus strand of NW_024868412.1, from coordinate 14,026 downwards.
GGTTTACTTTGATGACATCCTCATCTATAGTAAGACCCCGTCTTCCCACTTGGATCACTTACAGAAGGTTTTTCATGTGCTCTTACAAGAGAAACTCTATGTCAACCTCAAGAAGTGCACCTTCATGAGTGATCAAGTCATCTTCCTGGGATTTGTTGTGTCAACTCAGGGAGTATCTGCTAACCCTGAGAAAGTAAGAGCGATTGTAGAGTGGCCTGAGCCAACTAACACTCATGAGGTACGAAGCTTTCATGGTTTAGCCACTTTCTACAGAAGATTCATCTACCGGTTTAGTTCCATTATGTCTCCTATCACCGATTGCATGAAAAAGGAGTTTCAATGGACTAAGAGTGCTACGAAGGCCTTTAATGAGATTAAAAAGCTTATGACTGAAGCTTCAGTCCTGCGCCTCCCAGATTTCTCTAAGGTCTTCGAAGTGAATTGCGATGCATCTGGTATTGGGATAGGTGGTGTCCTAGGACAAGAGGGCCACCCTATTGCCTATTTTAGTGAGAAGCTTAATGAAGCTAGGCAACGATATTCCACATACGACAAAGAATTCTATGCGGTTGTCCAATCACTGCGCTATTGGCGACATTACCTTTTACCGTAAGAATTCGTACTATTCTCTGACCACCAAGCTCTGAGATATCTGAGTACCCAAAAGAAACTCAATCAGAGGCATGCCAAGTGGGTTGAGTTTCTCCAAGAGTACACTTTTGTACTCAAGCACAGACCTGGTGTCGAGAATACTGTTGCAGATGCACTGAGCCGGGTGAACATGTTCCTCAGTCACACCAATGCTAGGAGTCGGGCTAGTGTGCTACTCCAGGCAATGAGTGTAGAGGTTGTAGGGTTCAAGCGAGTCAAGGACCAATACCCCACCTGTCCTGATTTTAGTGAGTTGTTCACTTCCTTGAGTGAAGGGAACCCAGTCAACCACTCGGATTACCTACTTAGGGAGGGCTTTCTTTTTAATTTAAGCAAGTTGTGCATTCCCAGGACTTCACTCCGAGGTTTCTTGATCTGGGAATTGCATGCTGGGGGAGTCACTGGCCATTTCGGTCGAGATAAGACCATCACTCTCGTTGAGGACTAATTCTTTTGGCCAGGACTGAAGAGGGATGTTGCTAGAGTTGTGAGTCAGTGTAGGACGTGCCAGACCACCAAACAACAAAAGCAAAACACGGGATTGTATACTCCCCTACCCGTTCCCCATTCCCCTTGGCAGGACCTTAGCATGGACTTCGTGCTTGGTCTAACAAGAACTTCGAGAGGCCATGATTCTGTTTATGTGGTTGTTGACCGCTTCTCGAAGATGACCCATTTCATCCCATGCTCTAAGACCTCCGATGCATCCATAGTAGCCAAACTTTTCTTTAATGAGGTTGTCAAGTACCATGGGTTATCCCTCACCATAGTGTTCGATAGGGATGTTAAGTTCACTAGTCATTTTTGGAGGACCCTATGGCGGATGATGGGCACGAAGCTTCGTTTCTCCTCCACTTTCCACCCACAGACCGATGGCCAGACCGAGGTTGTCAAGAGGAGCTGAGGGAATTTATTGCGTTGCCTCATAGGAGAACACCTTACCAGTTGGGATCAAGTCTTTAGCCAGGCTGAGTTTGCATATAATAGTTCTAAGAACCGTACCACTGGTCTGTCCCCCTTTGAGATCTGTTTAGGATACCAGCCCCGGGCACCCATAGACCTTATCCCGGTCGTGTCTAGTTCTAGGACCTTCCAGTCAGCCGAATCTTTTGCTCAGCATATACATGATTTGCATGCAGGTATAAGGAGACAGGTATCACTGAGCAATGAACAATACAAATTGAAGGCAGATGTGCACAGAAGGCTACAAGTGTTTCAAGAGGGCGATATGGTGATGGTAAGAATCAAGCCGTAATGTTTTGTTAGGGGAAAAACGAGCAAGCTACATGCTCGTAGCACAGGTCCATTTAAGGTACTCAAGAGGATAGGTGCCAATGCGTATGTTCTTGATCTGCCAGCTAGCATGGAGATCAGCAATATTTTCAATGTTGAAGACCTAGTCCCATACCATGGTACCTCTACCTTTACCCCTTTCTATCCTGGTGACCTTGAAGACTTCCCTTTCAACATTGATGAGACTTCTGAGCCAAGCCAACCACTTTCCCCCCACCTCATTACCACCTGTGCCTAAGGTCACGAGAAGAACTGAAGAAGTTGAGGAAATCCTTGATGAGAGGATTGTGTCCACACATGCTGGGGGTTCTAGAGAGTTCTTGGTCAGGTGGCATGGATGCCAGGAAATTGACAACACCTGGATCACAATGCAAGAAGTCCAACAACTCAACCCAGACCTACTTGAGTATTACATGAGCTTTAATTTACCGGAGGTGAATTCTTCCAAGTCGGGGAGAGTTGATGGGGACATAAAGACGTACAGCCGAAGGAAGAAGAAGACCCAACTTTCTTTGTG
>NW_024868412.1:0-11545 GCF_013358625.1 Macadamia integrifolia | reverse complement strand
CCTTCCCCATGTCCCCACTTGAAGCTTAAGTAAGAGTTCATGTGTTTTTCCGCCTAGATTATTATTGCTTTTTGCTACTTTGTTTATTAGTCTCATTTTATTTTGCATGCTTAATCTTGTTTGCTGAGTTTCTTTTTTTGTCCTATCTACCCAAGTCCTTTGAGTTAACCCTACCTAGTTAGTTAATCTTGTAGGAGACCTAGTCACCTAGGAACCCCCTACATCAAGTAGGGCAAAGGGGAGGGGGGAATGAGGAGGAAGAAGAAGCAGCAGCATCTGTCGTTGTCTCTGTGTTTGTAGAAGCAGCAGCAGAGATAGAAGAAGAAATGGGAGGAAGCGTTCCTACCTCTTATAGCTGCCTCTCTGTTGTCCGATCCATCTCCTGGATTTGTTGCTTCCATCGTCTGGCATCAAGGAGGAAAAGAGGAAGAAGATACTGCATCTTCTCATTCTTCAAATGAATGTTTTTGCTTCATATTTGTGACTCAAAGGCCATAATACTCAATTTATACACTACGCCTTTATATTTTGTAAATTAGAAGGAAATAAAATTTTCATTTTGCACACAAGCCCCTTTAAAAATTAGTATTTTACCTCTAATCCCCCTCTTTTATTGATCAAATAGTGCCATTTGGTACCAAGGTGCCAGGCCACTGCTTGGGTTTGCCTTGGTGCCATGATAACTAAGTGTCGACACAGACATGGACTTTTGAACCTTAGTTGTCACGATGTCTAGGTGACCCAAGGAGTTGGAGGGTTGCCTGGATTTGGATGCCTGTGCCGCCTTGACATCTATGCTTTGAAGTTGGCAAGGTACAGATAGATATATAAAATAATTCGATCATTCCTTTGTGGATTGTTTCAACTGCATATAGTGTATTTCCCAAAATGAAACATTTTATGAGTTGCTTCTTAAAAGTGGCAGGTTTCCCTAACTTTTGATCGGTCTAATGCTATGAAAGAATGCAACTCCTTGTTTTGCATATTTTGTATCATACATGATACATGTTAATCGAGTCAATGATTAGTCAAACTGTTGGCAATGAGACATATACTATTATTTGTCCTTAAAAAATAAAAGAAATAAAGATCGGATACAATCTTTATAAAATAAATGGCCTCCTCCTTTCTCCTTTATGCTAATGTGGATAAATCTCTGGTCCTGTTAGTGTTCATAGTTGTATATAATCCTGTTTTTATTTATCTTTTTATGCTTTTTCTAATTATTGAAATGCTGATATAGTGGTTATCATAGTTAAAAATTGAGTGATGTTCACCATTAGACCTATCCTTAGTTGCATATCCATTCATATGGTTTATAATTTCTAGAACTAGGCTCACATCTTTTTTCTGGTGTTGAAGGAAATCAATGCGATATTAGGGGAAAAACTTTCAGCAGAAGATGAAGAAAAAGTCTTAGCAGAATTTGAGAACTTGGAAACTGAGGTATGCGTGGTAACTACTAAAACTGAAATGTGTTCTCATGTTTTTCTGACAAGGAATGTCCTGCTCTGGTATGATAGCCTTGTTTGGTGACTTTGTCTCGTCAGAGCAACTGTTATCTTCTTTGGTGCTCACTTGATAAAGTGCCTTGGCAAGCCTGTAATCACAACAGGCTAGGCTAAGGAAATTGGCTGATAGCTTATGCCAAATTCACATCATAGAAATTTGAATCTATATATTATAATAATTATAAAGTTAGTATAGTTTATATCTATTTTTTATTTATTTATTTTTCTTAATCAAGCTTAACAACATAATCTTTGAATTCTGTAAGGGGGAGAAAATGTGACCTTCCAGAGGACGTGGCTTAGCAATGCAGGTGGATAGTAGTAAACCTCAACATTTCCCAAATACTCTCACTGATGATCATAAAATTCAAAAAATTGACAGAAGTTCAAGATTATGGATTCAATGATGGAAGGTTGTTTCTGTGGAGAGGAAAGATAAATCTCACTGTCATTAGATTTTTCTACTGTAAGGGGAAAAAATAGAAAAATGAGAACAAGAAAATCAGGTTGAATTTTTTTTTTTATTTATCAACTAGAAGGGATTGATGAGGGGTCTCAGTGCAACAGTAAGGTTGCTCCAATGCGACCTTGTGGTCAGGGGTTCAACTTGGGAAATAAGTCTCTCCGCAAAGTGGGGGTAAGGCTGCATACATTATGATCCTCCCCAGGCCCCACGGTGGCAGGTGCCTCGTGCAGTGGCCAAGCCCTTTTAAGGTATTGATGAGGGGGGAAATCTACAGGAAAAATGCTTGGAAGACCTATTAAAGAATGATAGCTAAAGTCTGAAGCATTTGGAAACATGTTTTGTTCGTCTTGTCCTACCCATGTGTGTGACTGAATTGATTGCCTGCTAAGTTGGCAAGTATTTAGATTATCTTGCCTTTTTATTCCTGTGAAAGTTCACCGGGTTGCTTGGGAGTGTCAAGTGTGACCGACTGTCTTCAACAATTTTATTTCTATTGTTTTGTCAGAACAAGTCCATCTATGGGCTAGCAAAACAATGGTTGGTTAATGGAGATTGGATCGCAAGGGGATAATGTTGATTGGATCACAAGCGGATTATGAATTTAGAGACTGGTTGTCAGTTGGAGTCTTAATAGGCTGAGCTGGTGTGATGGGCTCTTATGACTTCCTGTGAACCTGGCTTGCTCTGCCTTTTTGGCCTTTTAGCTGACTCTGTTTAGCTGTGGAGTGAATTAAATAAATAGCTGGGCTGGGTTTGAAATCAAAACGCATTGTGTGTTTGTATGTAATACACCTCTATTGTTGTTTGTGTGCTAATGGGGAAATGTCCCCTTTACTACTTTTGGCCATGTTTTGGAGTTTATGAATGAAAAGTTGGCAACAAAGCTAATTGTCTGGATTTTTGTTACTCTGATAGAGATCTCTCTGTTCTTTTCTCCCTTTCAATATGCGTATCTTACTCTTCAAGATCTACCAAAAGTTCCTGCTCCTTCAGTGGCATCTGCAGAAGAAGCCGCCACAGTTGAGAGCAATGACATTGATGAGGACCTGGTGCTCCCAGATGTGCCAACCAAAGCCCCTGTTGCTCCTGAGGCGGTTGCAGATGTTGGTGACAATTCTCCCACAAGAGTATCCACAAGAAGAAAAGGTTATCTCTGATCCTTGATCCTCTATCTGCCATGTGTCTCAGTCATGCTGGGGCCTACAAAATGAGTGCTTCCCTATTAAAATCATTGCCTGGGCCAAAAGTCAGCAAGATCAGATAATTTTGATAATCTTATTTGCATTTTACTCTTGGAGTTTTACTAAATTCTTTGTCCTGATGGTTCAATATATATATATATAAGTACATGATCATGATCAATCTCCAGCTGATTTTTGGCCTTCCTAGTGACTGGGCTGCCATTTGGTGGTGCTTCTCTACCTTATTTACAAAGCATATTCCCGTCACAGCTTCACAGGATCCCTATGCATTTAGATGGATATGCAGATCTGAAAATTTTGACTCCATTTTTTTTTTTTTACAGTTATGGAGGAACAATTACCTGCTTGATTGATGGAAGAATTCAGTCCTCATACAATGTCTGTGGTTTGTAGTAGTGCACGGATTTTTTTTTCCTTGCGTTGTCATCAAACATTACTTACTTGGGACTTGATTCCTACAATATGTACATTTTGAACGATACATCATCAGTGTATAAAGCCGCCATTTATACATGCCTTGTGCCTTAAATTCAGCATGGTGTTGCTGTTCGGTGTTTGTACATTTTTAGATTTGTTAAATTTTAAAATTGTTGCTTATTTGTGACTGCACAATAAGCATTGCAATAATCAGGATAATCATAGATACCAGTTACCAGCCTAGAGTTGTCCAAAGCTTTAACCCAGAAAAGGAAAGAGAGTTTTTCAAAGCTTCTGCTTTTAGGTTTTATGAAGCCAGCTTTGGGGTTTAAAAAGTGAGTTCAATAAGAATATTTTGTCAGAAATCTTTGTTGCTAGAATTCACATTTGACAAAATTGCATTTGGGAATGATTCAAGTTTAATTATATTTGCTAACTTGGAATTGGGTAAAAAATTCTACCAAAAAAAAAAAATTGGGTCAAAAAGGTAGATGTAGGAACAATAACCTTTGACAGTAGTGTTGGGTTGGACATTTGCAAATCTGAAATCTAGCTTGACTTTATCCCTACATTTTGTCTTCTTTGTTTTTTTTTTTTGCTATTAAAAATTGGAGTTGTCGAAGTTTCAGAACTGCTTTTGTTAAAGTACTTTCCAGACATATTTATATTTCTTTTCCGATTCAGAAATACTTCTTATGTCCCATTATCATACGCATCTTGCGAAAGAGTTATCTGAGAGCAGAAATAAGAAAACACTTCTAGTTCATCAACAATTGTGCGAAAAAAAAATGTTATTAAACACAGCCTAAGATTCTAGGCGAGGGATGTCTATAACATTATCAAGAGAGCAAACCTAAAAAACAACTCCAAAGCAAAAGAAATCATTTGGTTCTCACAAGGAATAGAGCTGCCTTCCTCGTTCGATTCTTTATTAAAAATATCCTGTCAATCAGAATCAAAGTTGAAGAGTATTTATCCCTGCCATGTTCTTTATATGGATCTTTACGCCTTGTCATTCCGAAGAACACTTGCCCCCTCCCCCCCATCTTACCACGGCTGCTGGCATGGAGTTAGCCGGGGCTTCTTCCTCGAGTCCTGTACAACAGAATTAGATGAACGAGCTAAAAGACCAATTGCAAGCCCTACACTAGAACTAGTAGAGAGGTATGCTCTAGCCTCTCACTGTAGGTCCCGCAACTTTGAATACAGCTCTCGTTAGAGGCATGCCCTCATGGCTTGATTAAGTTGCTAGGGGCTTGCTCCGTTCCTCATGATAATTGGAAAACGCTCTATTGGACTATTATTCTATACGTCCTACTGAATGAAGTGCACGGGGATCCGGACCAGAGTGAGATCGCTGTAATGGAAAGGGAAGAGGTGGTGGTTATTCAACAAGATCGATTGGACAACCCTTGTTTTGCTCACCCATGAGTTGCGAAAACTTCCTTCTAGATAGGTCTCCTACGAAAGAATTAAACTCCCTAAAGGAAGAGAGCTTTTCAAAGGAAGATTAGAGAAAGCTACCAAACTCCACATGTTGGATAAGGTAGGCCGAATCAATCAGTGGAGCACCTACCTCATGCTAGCCAGTCTTTTCTCTTTTACGAAAGAATTAAACTTCCTAAATGAGTAGAACTTTTCAAGGGAAGATTAGAGAAAGCTACCAAACTCCACATGTCGGATAAGTAGTAGGTCGAATCAATTAGTGGATCAGTTGCCTCATGCTAGCTAGTCTTTTCTCTCCTATGAAAGAATTAAACTCCCCAAAGGAAGAGAACTTTTCAAGGGAAGATTAGAGAAAGTTACCAAACTCCACATGTCGGATAAGGTAGATTGAATCAATTAGTGGATCACCTGCCTCATGCTAGCCAGTCTTTTCTCTCCTACGAAAGAATTAAACTCCCTAAAGGAAGAGAACTTTTCAAGGGAAGATTAGAGAAAGCTACCAAACTCCACATGTCGGATAAGGTAGGTCGAATCAATCAATGGAACACCTGCCTCATGCTAGTCAGTCTTTTCTCTCTTACGAAAGAATTAAACTCCCTAAAGGAAGAGAACTTTTCAAGAGAATATTAGAGAATGCTACCAAACTTCACATATCGGATAAGGTAGGTCGAAACAATCAGTGGATCACCTGCCTCATGCTAGACAATCTTTTCTCTCCTACGAAAGAATTAAACTCCATAAGGAAGAGAACTTTTCAAGGGAAGATTAGTGAAAGCTACCAAACTCCACATGTCAGATAAGGTAGGTCAAATCAATCAGTGGAGCACCTGCCTCATGCTAGCCAGTCTTTTTTCTTCTACGAAAGAATTAAACTCCCTAAAGGAAGAGAATTTTTTAAGGGAAGATTAGAGAAAACTACCAAACTCCACATGTCGGATAAGGTAGGTCGAATCAATCAGTGGAGCACCTGCCTCATGCTAGTCAATCTTTTCTCTCCTACGAAAGAATTAAACTCCCTAAAAGAAGAGAACTTTTCAAGAGAATATTAGAGAATGCTACCAAACTCCACATGTCGGATAAGGTAGATCGAAACAATCAGTGGATCACCTGCTTCATGCTAGACAATCTTTTCTCTCTTACGAAAGAATTAAACTCCATAAAGGAAGAGAACTTTTCAAGGGAAGATTAGTGAAAGCTACCAAACTCCACATGTCGGATAAGGTAGATCGAATCAATCAGTGGAGCACCTGCCTCATGCTAGCCAGTCTTTTCTCTCCTACGAAAGAATTAAACTCCCTAAAGGAAGAGAACTTTTCAAGGGAAGATTAGAGAAAGCTACCAAACTCCACATGTCGGATAAGGTAGGTTGAATCAATCAGTGGAGCACCTTCCTCATGCTAGCCAATCTTTTCTTTACCGTAATCAAAGGCATGTGAACTATTCCCTCGACTTGTACTGTTGAAAACTTGACTGATGATCACAAGGCGTTTCAAATAAGAACACTCCTTTTTAGAATTTACAATTATTTATTTATTTTTTCTGTTTTCTCCTTTTGAGGCCTAAATGCCAGGGTATTCAAATCAACTAGCATTACTATTCCTCATTTTTTCATATTGATGAGAATTGACTATATATGTTCATCTCCTCAACTTAGCTCCAATATACCTAAAGAAGTTTAATGTTAAAAAACTTCAACATGTGTATAAGATTAGTCTTTATTGATTCAGATTCAATCGTCCAAGAATTAGTAAGACTTGGTTGGATTCACCTGACAGACGGCCCACCGGTAGGAAATAAATTTAAAGGAAGAACAAAGTTATCTGATCGCGTGGCCATTTTACTAGCAACTAAACAAGTGGGAGTACGTGTACAAATATCCAACTAGAGGTAGAGATGTTTTCCACAACATCTTATGATAATATTTTTACATCAAATTTAAAAGATGGGCAAGTGCTTTCTGTCTAGCTGGCTCAGTAAACTGAGGAGTTCAAATTGTTTGCAAAGTGCATCCAACGACTGGGAGGGTCACCTCGCTCCCTTAAAAATAGAGTAAATTGTGCTGTAAATCCCTCATGTTTGATAAAATTGCACCCGATTGTCCCAATTATCCACAATTGCACCACAGCTCACTTGTTGGGATTAGATTTGCCCTGGTTAGGGTTGTCAATGGGTCGGTTCGGATTGATTTCGGTCCAGATTGAATCAGTTTCGGTGTGAGAATAATGAAACCAAAATCAAACCAATAAGAAAATTCTAATTTCAATAGTTGGTTTTGGTTTTTGTCCGATTTGAGTTTGATTTTCCATACAAAACTATTCAAAAACTTAGTTTTTCATGAATTTTACCTTTTCCATTTTTTATCAGTTTATTTCGATTTTGGGTTCATTCGATTTTCAATACGTTCGATTTGGTCCCGATTCAATCTGCTCGGTCCGAGGCGGTTTACCGATCCAGTTTAAGTACTGACACCCCCGACTCCCGGTGTTCTCAGCAGTTCGTTGATGTCCATGGCGCCCGACGGGCGACGGCTACAATTGGAGTCCTCGACATATCTCTCTCTCTCTCTCTCTCTCTCTCAAATAGGAAGGTGTGTGTGAAGGGAGTTGAGTATCGAACCTGTTTGAATGAGATTCTAGTCCATGCTGAAGTCGTTTTGCAGAAGATTTGCACTGGATTCAGGCTCAAGCTCAACTTGGAATCCCACATTGGAGTTGCTGAACTTCAGTAACCTGAGCTTAGGCATTCAAGGCGGTGATTGAGTTGTTCGGTTTGTGGAAATTGGTGTCCCGATCTTGCAATTTATAAGTTGGATTCGAGCTTCCAATAAAAGCAGGTGGGGGGAGGGTGAACGAAGAGCTTGCCTGAGCAAGTTGCAGAAGCTCCCGGTCTTCTGTTCATCGGAAGAGATGAAAGGTAGAGATCATAAGTGTAAGAACATATTTTTTAAAAATTGAATCATATTACTCTCGCAGCAACAAAAATCCCAGAGAGCCCGGAAGAGAAGACAGACGAGACCATTGATACCACCGGCGTTAAAGGTATCTCTCTCTCTCTCACCATCTTTCTTTCTGATTATATGCTCTTTGATTTTTAATATTTTTTGTATTTGGATGAACAAAAAATAAAACTACCCAGAAAAGCATCCAGATGACATTCTCAATCTCAAGTCTGGCAAAATCTGTTTTGTTGTTGTGTGTTGACTCATGGGTTCAATCATATGTATATGCTTAGTATATTGTGCTTAATAGAAAATTGATGTGCTGTTCAGTAACATATAATCAGGTTCTTCATATAATCTAAAGCAGAGAGAACTGTGTACTGCATTAGTTTATTTTGATTACGTTTAAGACTACATTGAGAATGGATTAGTCAATTGGCTTAGTTGAGTGAGAAGAGTTCGCAGTTGCTGATGATGTCAGGAGTGACTACATAGAATCGAGGTGTGATGTGATACTTCAATGTTTGCATAAAGCCCGAAACATCTGGTGCTTTTGGAATTTTCTTGACAGATTGATGGGTAGGCTCTTCATGGATCCAGACGTGGTTACTTTTCTTAATTTCTTATGGAGAGTACTGCTAACTTTTCCCTTCATTTGATGTCAACTATATGTCTAGGCACAAATATAATAAGCTATTATTGTGAATGCTGAGCATTATCACTTTTGAACTGTTGGATTGATGAGTACCTCTTGGATGACCTTCATGGTCTGAAAATTTGATTTTGGATTGTCCCAAGCTCCTTGGCATCCAATCAATAGCTACCTCACCTAAATCCAAGTGCAATTCTGCAGTACAGATCTTATGTTATGGAAAATACATCAATGAAAATGTCACAGGTCTTATGAGTTTAGGATAATGTGTTCTGTTTTTTCTCCATCACCTCTTATGTATTCATCACCTTCAAACATTTCTATAATCTCATTTAAAAGTTAAACTTGCTTCTAAAATATAGACTTATTGTCATTAGTTGGAATTTACATGCGGTAGAACCCTATTGTGGAGGATGAGGTTTTTTCCCTTCCTTTACACCTTATGGGAGGGAGGGCAATCATAGCGTAGCTTTTTTCTAGCTTTGTTTTGGGCTAAACATGTTTGCTGAAATGGATTACTATGTATTTTCCTGGAGGACTTTTGGCTCCATTTGTTTTGGCCTAAAATGCCTACAGTATAATAAAGAAGGGAGTTCACCCCCAAAAATAAATAAAAGGAGGGAAATGTCTTACTATTTTACTTCCCCTACATTATATTACTGATTTTGGACTTAGAGAGTGGGATCCATTGTAAAACTTTATGATCCTTATTTTTTACTTCCCTTGAACAAAAATCTATAATTAGATACTTTACTTTTTTTTTTCCCACCCATTTTATATCAATACAAATGGAGCCCTATGGAAATTTTGGATTAGTTTGTTTTAAAGGGTAATTCTAACCTATGTTTTTTCCTTGATTTTGAAAAATTTATGACAATTTTATATATGAAAATTTAAGCCTACATATCCTGAAACTCAAGCTTTTGATTAGAGTGATTATTAGCATATTTAAAATCTTTAACCACAACTGACCCTTATAACTAAGAATTTATTTGGTAATTCTCATTATTATATGATGTTGAAATTTATTTTGTTCCTCCTCCTGGTTAATACTATTCCAAAAGCTTTAAATATCTGCTTTTTAGAGATACCAACTCTTAAAAAAGACTAAGCTCCATAAGTCTTTTGAGTTTCTTTAAAACAACTATTTTCCTCTTACAGTTATCTATCATTCCTAAACACCCCCTCCCTTTTTTTTGGCAGAATTATGGCTGGCAAAACTTGCTAGAATTGATTGTAGTGGTAATTCGAATAGCTACCAACTTCTCTGTTCTGCATTTGAATGTTTGTATCGTATATGACTTCAAAGATCTTCTGTGCATGTAAGTTTGGTATTCTTGCAGGGTGCAAACTAATGTTTATTGAACCATTTCATTGTATGATATCAAATAGTAATTTTTCATAGGACTATTTCATTGGACCATGTCTTGTAAAATTGAATCACCTGAAATAATAGGAAAGCTTATTGAACCAAACACCAACTGCTCTGTTCTGTTTTGGATTTTTGTATTGCTTTAAAATAGCATTTTCTGTTTTGCAGCTTTCAGCTGAAGTAGCCCTACTGTGGAAGAGTCGGAACAAGCAACATTGATGCAAATCGTAGATCATGGGACAATTGACTCATGAAGTAGTTTTTGACTAATTATGTAGGTCAAGGGGGTGTAACAGTCCTTCATACATTCTATTCATGCGAGCCTAGCCAGTAATAAGAAGTTCTGTTGTTGTTAAAAAACTAATCCGCTTCTCTGGAAACCTTAAAACTGTTCAGGGCTCAGTTGTAGACAGTCAAGGCGTTCCCCAGTTGATGGTTTGACCAGTTCATCCTTAGGTTTGGTTAAAATATTTTGTTGACATTGATATACACCAATTTGTGCTTAATTAATGTTGGAAGCTAGGGGTAAAATTTTCGAATAGAGTTAAAAATATAGAAGAGTGGTTTAGCAATAAGAAATGTATAAAACAGTGTTATGGGAGATTTCCCATCTGAAGAAACAAGGTTGACGGTCAATCCCTAATTTTATTTATGCCACCAGAAGAACCCATAGCCTTGGAGGAGATGACGATCCACTCTACATTGACATACCAAAGCGTTGTAGGAGGAAATCGGAGAGAAAACTCTATCCAACACCCATGAAATTACTAATTCGAAGGGCAAAGGCAGAAAGAGAAGCAAGAAAGGCAGAGCCCTGCAGGATGCTTGAAGAAGCACCTGAAAATGGCCTACTTGTTACTGAACTATTTGAGGTGGCTCATCAAGCGTATCAAGCAAGAGGAAAACTCCTTCAAGGACTCTTAAAGCTCGTGGATGTTGTTCTCATGGTTTTAAGTATCTCCGATATCGATACGATACCTTCCGATACGTATCTTAAATTTAATCGTTCGATACGATACACACCTATACGATACATTGAATTTTTTAAATCATTCTGTATCGATATATATCCTACAATACATACCGATATGCATCAATACACCACTAATACACATCGATAGGATACGACATGCCTCGATACGACTATGAAAAATATAAAATTGAGGTAAAATGTACGTTTCGGTATGTATTGGTACGTATCGATGAGTATCGGTATGTATCGATCGGTACGTATCGGTATATATCAGCACGTATCGATGAGTATCGATATATATATCGGTACGTATCGATGAGTATCGATACGTATCGGCGCTACGGTCATATAATGGCCAATATGGGTAATTTTTCAGAAAAAACGATTTTTTGAAGGGTTTTTGTTCCAAAGTTGCTGTCAGCCATATTTCTCTCTAACTAAAGTGGAAATCAATGTTGGGAACAAAGATTTTACATTTATGGGACAACTACAGACCTTGAATTCTTAGTACGATACCCTCAATTTAGTGTTTATGCATAATACATGTTATCAATAGCTTTTTTTAACA